>NC_091943.1:29584797-29817297 GCF_041260155.1 Ptychodera flava
ACAAGAAATATCAATTGAAATTTACATCGTGTATTTTTGAACACGAAATATATCTCACGAAATTACAATTTTTGAGACCTCATATCAATGTTTCTGTTCCTTTGTCTCTAAATCGTTGCTGTAAATTTTCACTCTCTAGCGTATTCCATTTGCGAAAGGTCGGGCGAGATTCACAATCCAATGATAGTTACAATAGTCTTATTTGAGTAGCGACTAAATGCCGAATTATCGTTTATAGTGCATGCAGTGACCACAGTTAGCCATTAGGTTTTACATGTTGTTCCTCCATCATGTCTTTTTAAAGTTAGTTCCTCTTTGACCGTACGGCTTATCTAGTCTAAAATCCAATGAAATATTATTTATAATATCAATTAAACATCTGAACTTGCTATATACATTGAAGATAGCATAATATAGCTTTATTGAAAGTCATGTTTGATTTACAGGTAGTTTTCCCGGTTTAAAGTAAGTAAGAATAAGCTTATTTCCATCGTTGCTTTATTTTGATAATTGTATTATTATATTATCACATTTTAGTCATTTTATATTCACTAACGCAAATATGAAGCACCGGATCATCAACGCCTAACCGTATTTAAATACATTTGCTCTGTTACCAACTGCCGTTTTCAGGAAACAAGGGCTCAAAGTACTGTTGTCAACACGGCCTTCATATTTGTTACAATTAGGTGCACTTCGAAAGGGTTTACATCAGACCAACAGGTGCGGTACAGGCTACGATACACCAGGCATGTTGACACGTAAACAGCCATTGCTTAGGATTTTGTCCGATAAACAATGTACACGGAACAACATATTAAAAATAAGCCCGTAACACAGCAACATCCAATCATCACATGCATGCGTTGCATGTACAGATTTACATATACGACCCACCATATATACATGACATTCTAGACCCGGCATTTTCTATCATTGCATCTTGTCTTTTTAACATAAAGATATGTGCGAGTGAAAATATAATGAATGGTCCGCATACCTAATGTCGTTAGCTATAGATAGAGATATCTTGAAAATCTTCAGTATATTTTTCTTGAATTTGGTATGATGGTCACTTGGGCAAATATATCCAGACAATTTTTTCCTTTTTATCATTGAATTATTGGATTTTCATTGAATTATAGTAATTTTTAATTTCAAACTTGCCTCAAAAACACTAATTTCATTTAATTGCCATTTGAGGTCTTTGAGTTGAAAGAGACTAGAATTTTCCATTCTGTGGCAAAACGAGTCTTTTATTATTTTAAACAACATGTTTATACTCAGTCTGGTCAATGTTTGGCATACTCCGGTGAAAACAACAGAAACATGTGTCCATGCATTTACTGGCTCAGTGGGGAAAACAAGTGTGTGCAGTTAAACAAAAGACAAAAAATCAAACAAACAAAGGGAAAACCTCTACCAGATGTATGACAAAGTTAATGTACAGTGTGCTTAGGTAAAACAAAACTAACTCATATTGACTGTTTACACCAGTTGTCAGAATGCAATTTTTCGGTGTGCTAAACGATAGATACACTACTCGAACACGTAATTTTGCCCAGAGGAAAGGCAAGTGTACTATTGTGTCAATGATCCAGTAAAATTTATTTTGCTTTGTGTAGTGGTCCTATTGTTGTTATGTTCGTATCTAAGTCTAGGTAGGGCTCGAGATTGGGCTCTTTTTAGCCATGAACAAGTATGAAACCATTATTTGTTACCAAATTTAGAAGTGACCTTGTCCTATTTTCACATATATCAGCACGATTCGTACGTCTAAACCATATAACTTTTTGCGAGTACATAAATTGCACATTTATTATACATTCTGTTATGGAAGTCCTAAAGGCTTGGGTGCCGTACACCATGTTTTCTTTGTATTTCGATATCCGTAATATGCTATTTTATTAATGTTATCACTTTTGCGAACTGAAGTGAAAGAATTTTTCTCAGAAACTCAACACTTGATTGCGCTTAACTTTGATTTGCAGGTTTTTATACATAAACTTATTAAGTTTTAAAAATAGTGAATCCTATTTTGAGAACAGTTTTCCAGTGTCTGGCTAAAACTGAACACATCGTCTATGTATAGAAGTTACGTATATCTATAATCACTGTTTATTTTTAAATAAATGTCAAACCGTAATAACTTGAAGTACATGCCGGATCACTTTGCCAAGAGACCCGAATATTTCCGTTTGTCACAAAATAGCAAATTGTTTCCAACTAATGGCTTCAAGATGTTTTTCATATTTCTTCCCGAATGACAAATACATCATATATTTTGATTTTGCCAAACATATCCCAGGTTTCATCGCAAATACTTACAGTAGGAGTTTGTTTCATATGGACATAGGTCATATTAATGTCACTAGATTGTAATAAACATATGGATACAGAGTGAAATTGAAACTATTTTAAAATAAACATTTTATCAGTACCGACATTCTTTGTCGCTGTACCAAGATCATAAATTTTATTTGTGTCATTTGCAACAGCGCCCTCCACGTCCAAAACATAGCTACGAGCCATACTTTATCAAAACAGCAAGATGTTTATCACAAAGTTTTACCTTCATAGATCATTTACTGTGAGAAATTCAGATCGCAATGAATTCAAGAGTCCTGTTGTAGAGTTGCAAAGGGAAAATCACCTGCAATAATCTGAAATAACTCGAAGATTTTCTGTCAAATGCATCTTTCGTTCTTGTTGTTTTAAATCATTATACATCAATCACCGTCATCTTCAGACTAAAAACTTGGTCGGTTTAATTATCTCGCCGGCCAAAAAGTCTGACATCGATTAAAGAGCAACTAGATAAAATTATTCTGCTGATAATCACATGCGAGTCTACCTTGATCGATACTTTTCAGTGATTAATTTAGCCTAAAACAAAAGTTTAAGAAACTATAAAGTTAGACAAACCGATGCCGCAGAGCTTACTTTAAACATCTTCTCAGAGTCGCAAGTTGTTATCTCTTGGGTTTGGTTGTATTATTTTTCTCCAAATAAATGGTTATCAAAGCGTTCTTGTACCAAATTAATCATAGTCACGTCTTGGTTAGTGATTTCAGCTAGACTTTCTGATTGGTTAAAAAGAATTTTGTTAACTTGAGACCAGATGTAAAATTGATTCAAAATTGTAAAATGGAAAGTCAGTAATTTTTGCATTGATTTGACACCCATACACTGCCGCCAGTATCTATGGTCTGTCTGCTCCCGTGCCCCACAAAAGTTCAGCTCCCCAATGTCCTTTCCCCACCACCGAAATTCCCCATCGCCCACAGAATTTACATACTTTATACATAATTTACATTTACATATTCTCTCACATATAAATTTCATTTACGTAGCTATTTATCTATCGCCCTGAGCGAGCTGATTCAGAGCATTGATCACTGATGGATATAATAAACAGTAAATACCAAGATCAGCGCAAAACTGTGCAAGCTAAATCTTATCATTTCAACCTTGGACATTGGCCCTCCAAGTCAGGCGCTAAATCTACCCATAAAATCTATGAACCATGATATTTCCCCTCCCTGTACTACTATCTTTCTGTACCCAATGCCAGAAATTTTCTCCCCACCCATGTGCACTGTAAATGGTGACTTTTTCACCCTGCTCGCTGGTTAAAGTTAAGATTTGCTCGCCCGCTGAAAACCGCGCATGAATGCACGAATAGCTTCGTTTGCGGCACCTGGCTATCTCATAATATGCCGTGTCAGGTCACGTGGGGACGCCTAAAGCATTCAAATTTACTGAATTACCTGGTACACAATGTACCAGGCACCCAGTTGAAGACCAATGTGGCGATTTTGTTTGTCAAACATTTGGTAGGCCATGGAGGTAGCACAGAGGCTACCTCCATGAAACAGACATAACAAGGCGTTTGGCGGTCGGAGGTGAGTTGCCCTGCAGATGTTGTGGCTTTGATCTTGTCAGTTCCGCTCACATGTAGGTGAACTAAAGCAGAATCAAGACTGGTAATATCCCTTGCTCTCAACGAAGACCATGTAGATCAGTTTCTTTCATAAGAATCTCTAAGATTTCATTTCGTCATGGTTTATGCTCTAACTAACCATGATTTCCTCGATATTTCTCTTTTCACATTATTCCACTGCTGCCAAAGTCTACTCACTTCAAGACGAAAAAGTGTAATGTACCATTCATATACAGATCACGGCGATGAAATGGTCTCAAAAAATCTATGTTGCCAAACGAGGCAACATAATTAATGTGATCGGTATCGATCCAATGTTACCATGGTCGAACTTTTTGTCGGGAAAAAACAATCGAATGGCGCAAGAGCAAGTGTCAACACCAGAAAACATGATCGTTAGCTGCTGTCGTATTGCATGACCAGGAGAGAGAATACAAAGTGACGACGTGCTTGGCTGCACTCTAGTGTCCCCAAGGGCAGCGTTTAGGTTTTTGCTAGGGCACAATCAATTCTCCGAGTGTTTCATTTCAAAACGCAATCTGGTTGTAAACGGAAGTTCAGTCTCGGGTGACAATTTTTATGTGAAAAACACCTTAAAGCTTAACAGCAAAAAGCATACTCCCGAAATTGAGACTTTTTGTGGCTTTACGATCGCAAAAAATATTCTATGCACGCTGATTGCCATCATGATAGGACGACAACTTTATTCATTTGACTTACCCTAGGCCAGTCTAGTAGACAAATTGAATCAAAGCTGCAAGCAGCTGTACGGGGCACTGAGTGACAATTCTTACCCATGTAGTTCCCGAGATACACATAAGTAGGATTAAGGTCATTAATGTCATAAAACATTTGGAAGAAAAAATTGGCATGACGCGTACCACTTTTCTCTAGAAAGAGAACCTGCAGTTGCTAAAGTTTTAGAGATACAATAAGGTCAAAGGTCATGCAAGGTCATCCAATATATTTAGTAAATAAAGTTCTTAGATATATTTCATCGATCTAAATCAAAGGTCATCCTGGTTATGTGACATTTTAGCGAAAAACTTTGCCCTATTACTTTTCCCTTTCCTCTAAAAACAGACCGATAGCTCTATTGGCTACCTCACAATTAGATAAAAAAGAGTGGTACAAGAACCGAGCCAAGTAGGTATGGCGCTTGTAGTTAGGCATTATGTTTTATCGAGGTCAAGATCACCCTTGTCTGTAAACATTTGGCAAGATTTGCTCACATAAACATACCTGTCCAACAAAACTTGGCAACTCTTCACCCAGTTTCTAAATTCCTCCTGCCAACTCGCTAATTATGGTGCTTCCCTGTCATTCATTATTTAATATTTAAATTTTCTTAAAAGCGACAGTGTCAATCAACTTCAAATTTCCATGTTGTACTATGGACTAAAAGTTTGCTAAGAGTTTGTAAAAGTTCAGACAAGTTTAATGCAAATTAGGTGGCGTACAAAACTTTCAATGCAGCTAAGTAACAAGACTCTCCGTATTGAAATAGTCATAATCCCTGCACAGTTGTTTGCAACCGTTTTCTAGTTCAAAGAAGTCAAAGAATTTACGGAGGAAGAAGTTAAATAAGAAGAAAGTTGAAATCCAATGAAAACAACGGACCCCAAAGCCCTCTAGTCTTACTCGGAACCCAATAAACCGTTGCCATGAATCGTTGCTTCTACTTTAGACATGTATTAGGATTTGTTCGAGAAATCTCGTAAAAATGGTTCAAGTATTTTCGCATTTAATTACTCTTTATTTAGCCTCTTTCACAGCATCCATTAATCGTACAACATGCTGTAATGTGCATTAGATAATGCTGGCTTCACTAAATTGCAACCACTCTATCATGTGACACGTGCATATGCAAATAGCTTGATCTTTACGAACGTCAATTTCATCCCAGTCTTGTCTGTAGTGTCCCCTTTGAACATTTTCTGGTGTATTTTGATTATGATTTTACTAAAGCGCATTTTATGGCACTAGCTAAAAAGGATGACCACAGAAGATATGTAGATTGTGCTAGGCTGATATTTTGCCAAGGAGTCTCAGTGGTTTCATACGATTGGGAAAATGGAGTCTGAACACTGATAAAGTGGTCAAAAAACAGTCAAATTAACGTGAAAATGCTCAACACTGGGCCCCCAGAAAGCCTTTTGGCAGCAGTGATGCACTAATAATATTTTAAGCACTTTTCTTCTGTATGATTTTGTTTAAAATGTATTTTAAAAAGAAAACGCATATTTGACTTCCCCGCATTCAATTTCTAAACACTATACAACTACATATTATTCCCTAATATTAATTCGATCGGCGAAGGGAAATACAAGTGACGTTATGACCATGTCACCACGTGTGGAAGACGAGTGGTGACACGGTCATTACGTCGAGTATTTTCCGAGCCGAACGAAAAAATACTTGGGAATAATGTACTTATCTCATGCGCATGCACAAGCCAAGATTTCATTATATATGTGCAAAATAAAAGTTTTCCTCAACAATTCTTCGTATAACTTCTGAACTACTTTTTAATAATATCAATTAGCCTTGGGCGAGTTATCAATTATTTCTATAGTCGTCAGTCGCGTGAGAGAGAAACACGGCTCTTACGTTTGTTTCGGGAATAAATGCCAGATGTCCTCACACAACACGTACCTTCTGCGAAGTTATACCCGATTTCAAGGATAGCATAGGCCTAGAAATTTAACTCTTAAAAAGTTACATTATTTTTCGAAACAAAAATCGGCTTAATCTCAACATGATGAACACTGTGTAATACCGCACCCGACAATACGTGTTCTCTGTGCATCTAAAGTTCGGGTGGTTGTGTCTATACGCATACGAACCCCCATATTGGTTAGAAAACTAAATAGAAGCCTTAGGACTCAAAATTGGTAATTGGATTTTTTTTGTCAGACTCTAAAAAACGCAGCTGATTTTTAAATATTTTCACGTCTGACAAATTTTGATCGCGAGAGAAATACGGGTAAACAGACACCATGTTGTATGTTTACTTTGTCGAGTACATCAAAGATCGTCGCAAAAATAGTTCAGATGCATCAAAATTGATGACATGGACGCGGGTTATCGTGACGTAGAACGACCACGATATAAATGGCGGTATTTTCTGTCCAGAGTCGACAAGCGTGGCTTGTGCACATGATAATGTTTATTACTATTGTTGAATCCAAGTCATGAATATAAATTAGACTGATAAATATTGACGGGTAGTGTAAGCAAGCTGAATCCAGGTCATCTCCATTCGCATCTTCACTATGTTTTCTTTGCACAGACCGAACTCTGCGATAGAAAACGATGGTATGGTGTTCGATTCAAACTATGTGGCGGCTATTTGGTTAAGGGAACAAAACACGGAACAAAATATTTTAAAGTCGTCAACGACGTAGCCGCTTCTTCAGACCTTCACCTCAGCTAATTTAATCGTTGTTTCTCTTTGGTAATATATTGCCGGGTCATTTGAATATATGCCAACATCTCGTTCTGTCTATTTCAATCACAATACCAAACATTGAATAAAAAGCGCCATAAATTGTAGCCGTCAATTGTTAAACTGAAGATACCAAGCACACGTTGCTAACCAGCATGGGTTATTGGTGGAATTTAACCTTCTGCAACAGGCAAATGCGATGTTTTATAAGCAAACCAAAAGCTTTTCTATACAGTTTGTCCGTTGTTGACTGATTCTTTTATATCCCGGATAAAGGTATGGGAACTCTTTCGGTGTATTTGAATTCCGACTGTGTGAATGAATAAGAGGTAATGAAACAAAGCAAACACAAAGCTGCGCCATACAGTTAGTCTGTTGTTAATCACAGACATGAAGGAATGTGTTACTAGTAGTGCTTTAACACCCTGGATACACAAGAACTCTTTCTGTATATTTGAATTCCGAATGTATTAACGAATTTAGGCGCGATGAAACAAAGTAAAGCAAAAACTATGCTATACAGGTCTTGAGCCCATCGTTCACTATATCCTGGATACACAAGAACGCTTTCGGCCTATTTGAAATCCGGCTGTGAGACCGGGTAGGCGGTAAACTAATGAAACAAACTATATTTATACTCCTTGTCGACGTCTCGATATATTGATATAGCCATGGCTGCATTTTTTGCATATTTTTACAAAATGTTTTAAAATCAAACGCAACTTACATGAAAGTACCAACCAAGTGTGACCACATAATGTGTTTGACACATTAACGATGAATACACTATATTAACAATACAACTAAATAATTTTCGAGTGACAACTGAAATATTGCGACCCAAATATAAGCGTGTTAAGCGCCGGAATTTAATTAGCGAAATCCATCACCAAGGATTACCATAGCGACTCTTTCTATTACAAGACGGCTTGAAAACAGCAATCCATAATATATCCCTGAAGATTGTAATATATCACTATAGGTATGCAAAATGATGCAGATAAAGATTCATCATATTGTGCCATTCGCCCGTGTACCATGAGTTATAGATAGTACATTCAAGCACAGACAAATAGTATAGACTGGAAATGCTGCATGCCTTTTGTTCCATGGCCGTCTCGGTAGACTATTGGCTTTTCATATTAAAATGAGCTTCAAAGATGTTAAACTTTTTGGAGGCTTTGTTTGTGGTTGATAAGTACACGAGATTATGCGAAAATACGACGAGATGGCATCGTACTGCCAGTCGCGTAGCAACCATAGTTACTTTGTGAGCTCTCAGGCCAGAAACTGCTTCACGCCAATCAAAACACAACATAACATAACATAACATAACATAACATAACATAACATAACATAACATAACACAACATAACATAACACGCCAGCAGTTTCATAAACTGTAGTTTCCTTGACGCACGTGTAAAAGACGGTATGACTGACCGTAAACCATTGAGTAAAACCAGACAGTATCGATAAAAGACTGTCAAATTTGGTTCAAACACACTCATTATATATTCTTAAAAACTATCTACTGTTGATTGACCAATCAGAGTGCTCAATTCAGGGTGTTTTATCTACTCATAAAGCCTTGGTCACCAAATTCCAGAAACGAATGACAGCGCCATAGTAAAGTACTGTCCAATCAAAAGTGAACATGTCATATTCTGTAGACATCTGGTACGTTTTAATATTCAAATTTGGTAACACAGCAGAAACCAGCTGCAACATAAAATCTGCTGTGCCCTAGGGCATTTATATAATGTGCCCCAGGGCATTTATAGGATGTTCCATTACATCGGAAGGCTATTTCACAAATAAAAGTTTTCATTCATATCCTAAACATGTTACATTGACAGAGGGGACAGTTGACGTAAACACATTGAAAACGAAAATATATCAGTTAGGGGCGATAGTTTTTAAGTCGGATAAAACCCTCGTACTCGGGCTCTTCTGGTATATAAAGTCCAACCCTACGATAAAATATCTCGGCCTGCGGCCTCGACATTTTATCGTAGGGTTGGACTTTATATACCAGAAGAGCCCTCGTACTCGGGCTTTATCCTATACATAAAAGTATGAGAGGAATTTTTAAAACGGTAAAAGTCACTTTCCTGAAGCTCAAAACACTCCCGTTTTCGCCAGCACGTCAATTCCGCTCAGCACCACACGACAACAACAACACAAACTTTGCCGAACATACTTTCGCTTAACAATTGGCGAAAGTCCGAAAATTACCGAAGGATGCACGGCACTCTTCGGAAAAGAGAGGCGAGAGCAACCTGAGGCGAGGCGAACATGGATGGGTTACGTAATCGCTTCATGCCTTAAACATACCCGTTGAGAGTCTGTCTATGTTTGTCTGTGATTCGAGTAATCGTGTATCTCCAAACTCATCCATGTCAGTACGTGGAGTGAAGTTAAGGTGAAGTACTACGAATTACGTCAAAATTAAGTTGTGGTGTCATTTTCTTGAAACTTTGCACAGATATTCTTGGAAGTTTTGCAAGTGCAAAAATGAAAAAAAAATGGGGGTCACCACGCTTGTTTCCATGGAAACGGACGTTAAAATGGCGTCGTTAGAAATAAATAAAATGATATAATTCACTTAAACTATAGAAAGCAATTATAAAACGCTTAGCAAATGAGTTAATTTTAATAAATTCCAAGACTTAAGATCCATATCTATTGAATGTATAGTTTTCATGATGTTTGTGAAGAATTTTAACATAATATCGTTTACAAAATGACGATATCGAAATTATATCACTACATAATTTTCGAACTTTCTTCCTGTCGCTTTGAATGGTGTCATTTTGACCAAACTTGGCGAATAAACTCCTGACATTATACCATTTAGTTTACACTTTTAATAAAAGGGTGTCACCACGCTACTTTTTACAATATCTCCAGGTGAATGGGTAATTTGCGCCATATAAATGGGAGAGAAATGTTAATATTTCACTCATATTGAATAAAAACAGCTTCCTAGGGGGTCAAAATATGAAAAGGTTATAGGTCACATGTATTTCTAAGACACTGGGTCAAAAAATTAGGTAAAAGCGCAATTTCAACAATGACAGGTGATGTTAAATACATGCGCTACAAAACAACCCATTTGCGGCATGCTTGAGTTAAATCTGCGCAGAAACGTTCTAAAGCGTGTGCGCGTCCGAATTCGTCGTCCTTTACCTTAACCGTTTGTCATTCTTCCTTTCTATCCAGATGATCATGGTTATACATTTTATTTTAGGCCAAATTTTGTGTAAGAAGAATATATTCTTTTCACTGTACTACAAGTGCAACTCCTTGTTTATATCAATTGCATCATAAGCTTCTATTGCTCTACAGACTTCTCCTTTGTTTACACATAGTCGCAACCAGTAAACAAACATAAATATTTACTAGGGGAAGATCTTTTAATTTGCAAGTTAATATAGTATCTCGCGACTGGATTTCTACATACTTGAAGTTCATGTACCCCGATTAAAAGACTTTGATCGGCAGTAACATTAACCTTCTTCGCTTTAACAATTTCCACAATGTACAGCACATAATCGTCCATTCACTTGTCAGATCTTTCCGTCATATTCCCAGTGTTACTTTAAAAGCAGTACCACAGTTTCCGCTTTCCAATCTCATTTCATAAGCATTATACGCTATATGTAAGCTCCACGAGATCTTGACCGGTTCACGACATATATGCACGAGCGATAGCGAGTGCATGTATGAAGTGAACTGGTCAAAACCGAGTGGTATACCGTCGCTGGGTGTGATTTATAGAGTATATGGAAGTTCAGGCGTGGAAAGGATTTTTGCTCAAGCCGAGAGCTCGCGCGTATGCCAGCCGTGGGAAATTGCGAATATACCACGATATTTTCCTGTCTCGACCAATCCTACCGCTTAATTTGCGCCATCAATATACCGGTATGATGTAATATTGCTTATAACAATGTCTATATTTGAATAATCCTGTAATCGTTCAGATGTCCCTATGGGAGCATTCCAGCTTCTTCGTTGGTTTCGGCGGCACTAAGGATTTGAGGTCAAGTCTGTCAGAATCTTTGATATACACAGGGTTGTAAGATTGTCCATCGTTCCTCCTCCTCCCCCTCCTCCTCTTCTTTACTTTATCAGCATACACATTTAAGGTCTTCCAAGTCACTCAGTGCTAAGTCATGTACTCATGATATTTGTCCTTTCTTCATTACTCAGGATTTAAGAAAAGTTGAGGATTTCAGCAACAATGATGTGTTTAAGGGTAATGAAGATGTGTCAAGAGTTTGTCTCACATGATCATTGTTTTCACTCATGAAATCAAAGTCTATGTCACTCCGCCCCTGTTTTTCTAGTAGAAATACTTATCTCTCGGAATCGAAAACACGCACACTTCGCCGTTACAGTAATTCTGCTGAAAATTACAGAACAACAATAGTGCAAAACTACAGTAAAATGAAATAATTGAAGGCATGTCGAATAAAATTTCGAGTTGGAAAGTTTTAGCATTACCTACTTACATGACGTAGTACCTAGGCCCTGCCGATCCTACCCTAACGGTTCACAAGAAGTGAAGCGGTATGCGATGGGATTTGTCGACCGCTTAGCTCATTACAGTCACCGGTCGTATGCCGGAGTTGTAGGACTCATTGTGGTCGTCATACCAGGTGATAAATTAAATGGCTACCTACCGAAAAAAATATTTTTCAAAAAGTACAAGACAAATGTGACTTATATGCTACTTAAAAACTTTTACTAACTTGACAATTCTGGAGATCAAAATATTCCATCGAGTAAACGTTTTAATCTCTCAAATGTGGGTCTGATAATGGCAAATTAATTAAAATTTAAATAATTAATTCCATTTAGTCACACATTTTTCAGTTTAAATTAGAGTCTTAACTGTTCAGAGTTTTACTTTTTTGTTATTGTGATGAGAAGTTTTATATTTCTTGAGGCTATTGAGAGGGGATCTATAAAAATAAGATTTCACTTCCTTCCTCAACATTATTTGTGAACGAGGCCTTATACCAACTTTGCAAAATGTCTTTTGATTGTGCTTTAGCAATATAAAACACTTTAAATTACAGCTCGCGTGTACTCAAAAAAACTCAAGTTATACCACTCTAGGTCATGTGACCCTTTGTTCTTGCAGTGCATTTATTCTCGTAAACTCACACGTATACTACACTAACCTTGTCGTGTATGGGGTTTGGTATTTGTTCAAATACGCCGATCAGGTTCCAAAACAATTCTTGAAGCGTCATTACCAACTTCCGGTAATGGCGGCTCCCAGAAAACACGCTCAATGTTTGTGAACGCGATCGACGTGTCTGTGCTAATACCAAACCCCATTAACGACAAGGTCAGTGTAGTATAGTGTTTAGTCTTCAGTAGTGATAAATCGGTACGACCAAATGCAGTAAATATGTGGGATTTTACATGAAAATGCCGCGCCATGTGTGGCGCGCTTATTTTGTATGCTACAGGGCCTTCGGCATTGTAGCTCTACTGGTGAGCGAGGTCGCAAAAACCAAAACTCACCGACCGCCTCACCGTAGAGCTACAATTTTGCAGCTATGGCGTAGTGTGTTCACCCCAACTTTCTGCGAAGAGAACTTGATATTTCCATTTTTAGCATTTGGCAATGCACGTCGATAGAATGGCCCACTTCGCGGTATTTGCGACAGGTATTTCTTAATAAGTTTCACCATGCAACGCATATATGATGAATTGCCATAGTGGCGGATATTCTTGTACGGGGTTTTACGTGAATAAATCCCTCCTTGGTTATTCTTACATGGTCTGCCATGGAACTCTACAAAGTCGCCATCACTGTCAGATCCGAGAATGAACTGTTCCACTTGTAAAGAGGAGTGTTCGTCTGTAGCTCTCAAAGCAAAGACTTTAGACACGTAGAAATAAACAGCGTAACTTAAACACTTGGCAGTATTGACTGAGAAAACTTTCTCCCACAACTTACATTCTTCTTCTCGTGTGAACGGCTGTGCTTGTTTTTTGTCAACCCCGATACCACGTCTATCAATGTTTTTCATAATTCCGTCAATTGTATGGTGGAAATCCTGAAAAATGTGCGTTTTGGTGTTCATAAAATTCAGGTCTGGCCGACGACATTCGTCACGCAAATACCGCTGAATGCTGCAACACAAAGCTCTCAAACTTTGTGATGGATATTCTGTCCCATCCACTCGACGAACTTCAACCACGAAACGACAAAGCCAGAAATTGAGTTCCCTCGCTTCGATATCAGACGATAGTGCAGGCACAAATGTGAACACTTCACTACTTCGACAGCCTGATTTACTGATACGTTCATTTCTCATCCGACCCCAGGTATCCCAGACTGTAACACCCCAGTTGGTCGCTCTCCTTGTATTCTGGGGCACACGTGAATGTTGAATTTTAGCGACATCTTCCGCGCTGACTGGAGCTGCAAAACGTGACCGCTCTTGTGTTTTTGTGAGGGTGAATGCTGCCTCCTCCGCTATTTCCTCGTTGGTATCTGCTTTATCATATTGTGACACAAAACGTTCAATATCGCTGTCAGGCTATGACTCGAAATATCGGAATATTGAGCAGCATCCATGTCTACACTCAGGGAGCCAAGTAGAAACTGGAAACGTTTGCAAGGGCAGTGCACGTGGTGAGAACTTCAAGAACAATTAATTAATTTGAGCCAATAACACGAGTCTCTGAGCATATGAAACTTAAATAAGCCAATCAGAATAAGTAGCCCTTTCAGCACCACCTGCGCTTGCCAGGGACAATTAGAAAAAATGAAGGGAACGCGTATAAACGAACCAATCAGAAAACAGTTTCCTCCCACACAGATGCTCTGTTCAGTAGTTGGTTCTAATTCACATGTAAATGAACGGTCGTCGTGTTGTCGTGGTATAAGTCGGTTATCACAACTCGTAACGGTGCGTTTACGGTTGTTATCACAACACTTTTGGTCATCAGTTTGTAAAAGTCACTCGGCCTGCGGCCTCGTGACTTTTACAAACTGATGACCAAAAGTGTTGTGATAACAACCGTAAACGCACCGTTACTCGTGCGATAACCTATACTTATATCTATATGGTATCAGTAATAAATTAGCGTACTTTCATCACGATTCATGAATTCTGCGAAGTCGTTCAAAAGTTCAAACCACATACCAGTATGGATGTCAGGATCTTTTCCTAAGCTGTACACTATAAGTACAGCGACCATACATTTGTAATTCACTATCTTGTATGGTAGACAAAAGTCATCGAGGTTTGAAATGCAAAGACCTTGCATATGATCATTTGCGAGAATGTGAACTGGACATTGAAATAAATTGAAATAATTTACCTTCGTTAAGACACATAATCTTGCTATGATCAATGATGTTACTGTTCGTCTTCAATTACAGGAGTCAAGGATTGGATATTGTAAGATAGAATAAATAGACATTAATACTGACCGCTTGTATTAATATCTTGCAGTTAACTAGATCCAGAATTTCTACAAGTGTATACTGGTAATGCTGAAAGACTGGATACAGTAACGATGGAACGATTTATCCTACTAAGGAAATACAGACTCTTTTTTCTGCTTAGAACATTTATACGATTTTTCCTTTTCAAAAGCCCTCGAATGAATCGGGAAGGTGACAAATGTACGGACCTACTTAATTTTCCAAATAAGATAACCAACATAAGAACCTGTATAAGGAAAGATATAATTGAATGACTAAATTTCCATAGGAAACTGCATGGAATTTTCTTTCTATTGTACACAGTTCTTATGTACTCTTCGGTAATTTATCTGTCCGTTTTGCTTTTGTTTTATGCATGCATCGAACGTCCTACTTTTCCAGCAAAATATGGAAGGATACCCTATTTCAATTTTGAAGAAGGAACTTGATCGACACGAGACGGAAAAATACAAGTGTGGACATTGTAAAGGACTATTAAATGATCCATGTCAAACATACTGTGGCCATCGCTTCTGCAAATTATGCATCGACCAATTAATCGGGTAATTAAATAATTTCACTTTTCATAAGCTATTTATTGAAGTTAAAAGATCTCAACTTAACATTTCCGTTCACATATTTAGTGACATCATGTTTTACAAGATCATCTGTTGATGACCTTACTGCTGATAATGTTATTATTCCACGCATTTGATGATGGTGTGGTGGAGCCGTGGTAAGTTAATGGATATCCTTACAGTAACGTACTTTGTTGAGGTTTTGACGTTAGATAAATTGTTCCTCCGACTCGCCACATCTCATTTTGGAATTTAAGGAAATCCTTTCTACAAGCAACCATGTATTCAAATAATAGTGTTGTCCCACGGCAAGCATTGACTCATACGGTCTAATAGGGACGATTTACTTCAAGGAAACAGCTACGTCGTTTGAAGCATCCTATTTCTCTTTAGAGTCAGAAAGCCTCTTCCATATAAAACACACAGCGTACAGCACAGTGATTTCAGAATATTCTGTAAAATGTGTAGGGACAATGGTAAAGAGCCGAAATATGCAAAATAAATAGCATTGAAAAGCTAAAACAGTAGCTTGCACCTTCAAGAAGTTAACAAGACAAAAGCTGTATACTTAGACTATCTTTATCTCCGATCCTTTAATCTGAATTTTTTTTTCACAATTTCTTGTTTTAATCCGAAATGCATATTTAACAGGAAAGCCCTCACTTTCTAATTACCAAGATACTACTAATATTGATCATTGATTGAAAATTCACATCATCAATTTTTATGTAGCTATATGTGTAACAAGCTCATGCTTAATTTTTCACCTCTGTACTTTTTTGCTTTGAACAGGTCCAAATGTTTGTACGATAGAATTGAGTTGCATTAAATCCAGGGCGGTGAATGGTTGAGGGTGTTAAAATATCATGAACAGATACAAAAACACTAAAAATCAAAAGTCGTAGTTTCTTGTCCCTTTGAATCAAACATTTCATCAACAACGTAACTGCCTGCATGTTTCATCACTGGATATATTGATGCACTGTTTGTTTTCCCCAAGAGCAATATTTACTAAGCATTAACTGCATTAGTATAAATTTTGTATGATTAGCATAGAGAAAATGGGGAGAATAATTTGCTCGTTATTAGGCACAGAAAAATCCTATAGGAAGAGCATCCTTGTGTTGCGTTACCATAATGGTTAGTTATATTATAGCTGTTCATACACAGATTTTGTAAGTATCTAACCAGTAACATCTTGTTACTCCAGGGAAACTGATGGTTCATTTGAATGCCCAATATGCGGACCAGAAGAGGATTCTCAAGATAGTATAATAACCACTGATATGGTAATGAATTAGTCTCCGTCTATCTCTCTCTCTCATGTATATATATATATATATATATATATATATATATATATATATATATATATATATATATATATATATATATATATGTATATGTATATATATATATATATATATATATATATATATATAATAGACGATCGGATGATCGAGATAAAGAAGAATGACAACAGTACGTTTCTATAGCTTGCGCAAAATGTACTTTTTATAATATTTTATGCTTACATTCGATCTGTTTCTTCTTTAATTTAAATGCAGAACCGATAATCGAGCAGACATATATCTGTGTTGGTATTAGGACTATGACTATGTTTGATTTAACGCTGGCTGTAGTTTAAGACCTCTTCGAACGAACAATGCCTTAACACATTCTAGTAGTTAACCTCGGGTATGTATTCGAAGAACATATAAGAGCGTCATGCATAAATTGTCAAAAAGAACTTCAAAAAAATTTAAATCATTTGCAATATAAATATTTTTAGCGCTGCGTATATGAGCGAATTCCAGGCTATGCCTTTTGTAAAGTGGTTCATATTTACAAACGTACGTTCGATAACCTCATTCTGAAATAAAAACCGACTGCACCGAGAAGTGAAGAGCTGCGTCTAATGAATATCCTTTATGTCTCTACATTTAATAGATATTTAGAGATAACGCCATAAGAAGGGAGATGAGACATCTTGAAACACAATGCATCAACTCAGACTGTAAATGGCAAGGATACTTCATAGACTATCAGGTAAAATCCACAAGGTGTTTCTAACAAATACCATTTGAGCAAGAAGTCGTTAATTTCGGTGTTTCACTCTGCTGCAGTTCACAGTACACAATCATGACGGATACATGCAGTGGCTTACAAAATGTTTGCTCTCGGAAAAAGGTAAATGAAACTTAAAGGCGTTCCTCATTAAACATAGCAAAGTTTCAGTATATTGTCTTGGAACAAAATGGCTGCCACGCAGCCATATTGAATCATATCGTGAAACAAAGTCACGTGCATATGTATGACATGGGTCAATGTCCTTGTATTAACTTTGAACAAAATCAGTTGAGACGTGCCGAAGTTGTGGCTCTCGAAATGAAAAATTTGTAAGAATAAATGGCCGCCATGCGACCATATTGGATCATATCGTGAAACAAATTGACGTACATATGCATGACAAAAGTCAATGTCATTGTACAACTTTGAATATAATCGGTTGAGATGTGCCTGAGTTAGGGCTCCGTACGTGAAAACAATCGTAACAAAATGGCCGCCACGCGACCATATTGAATTGTATCATGTAACAAATTTACGTACATATGCATGACAAAGGTTGATGTCCTTGTACCAAGTTACAATAAAATCGGTTGGGATGTGCCTGAGATATGGCTCCATATATGAAAAAATTGTAACAAAATGGCCGCCATATTGGATCGTATCAGAAAACAATTGGCATGCATATGTATAACATAAGAAGTAATCCTTGTACCAAGTTTGAATGAAATCGCTCCAGGCATCTCTGAGATATCTGCGTGAACGCACGCACGCACGCACGCACGCACGCACGGACATGACCAAACCTATACCTACCTACCGGCGGTGTCCGTGGGGACTAAAAATCAAATGCTCTGACGCTTGTACTAAAATCTCTGTGCCTCATAACAAAGTGAAGTTCGTTTTAGGCAACATTTAGCCAGCGTGATCTTTTCTATTTCGAAAGTGTGATAAAATTTCCCGAAGCATGTAATTTCCTATGTTTCTCAATCAATCAAAGATACTGAAAACCGAGAAAAAAGTAAACAAAATTAAGATAACTTCATTATGAATGAGATGTTTTCTCAGTTAATTCAACATTTTACTTCATTTACAATAATAATAATAATAATAGTAATAATAATAATAATAATAATAACAAAGTAGAGTTGCAATGCGCCTAATATCTGATAGAGCTCCAGGCTCAGAAATGACAATTACGAAGATGTAAGAGGAAAGATTGAATCACAGATACTAAAGACAAGGCCAATGAAAATTATATTATTTTGCCACAATTTGCAAAGATTCAATGTACTATGTAAGAAAATACAAAATGATCTTTCAAGGCAAACATTTAAAAGTGCTGTCCGTATTAGTTATAGGCAATGTACAACGTAATTGCGTTGCTTTTGCTTGGGACGTAGGGCGTCACTGGCACGTGATTGGAAGAACACGCATGCTGTTGGTTGAGACGTGCCAGCGAGAAATTATGGTTTAGACGTCTTCATATAAACATATACAATATTGCGAACCAATTCGATAATGCTTCATAAAATTTTAGAAACGTAATGAGGATCATAAAAGTACGCACAGCAACAGGCAGGCAACAACATTGTTTACCTGTGATAAGATACACTGAAACAATAAGACTAAGTTTGTAATTGCAGAGGAGATTATATTTAGAAAAATTCATAATCACATCCTATTGTATTTTAATTTTTTTAAGTTTAAGGAAGATGCCCTGGCATACGGACTCCAATAGCTTAAGAACTTTCATTTTTAGGTCCAAAGAGACGACATGATTTATTTTTAAGTGTTGCATATGATAATGCTTTGAGACAGTTAAATTTGTGATTTTGGGGGCCAGTTCTGCCGTTTGTTACTGTCAGACCAGCATTTTACAAAAAGACCAACGAATATTTGTCATTGGTAAGTGTAGGACATCTGAGAAAAGATTGGCAAACGAGCAAACTCAAAAGTTACACGTTTTGAATAAAATAACTACCTTTCAAATTTCATCAATATTTGAGATGTATATTGTTAGTGTACTTTCACAGGTGATGAAGCACGTTGTAGTGCCTTAAGACCAGGGGTGTTTACATGTTATTGTTCGTCAAAGGATGTTTTCGTACAAACTTATTACCTGAAATAATCCCGAAAAGCGTAACCAATCGAGCAATATGTTACGGATACTGATTGATATTTACTATCCCATTGCATAGAAACATGTTGCTGTGTGTGATCATGGATTAATGCCTTGCGAAAGGAGAGGATGTAAAGACCTGGTGAAGCGAAAAGATAAAGATAAACATCTCATGACACAGTGCACCCTTAGAAGTGTTGATTGCGAGTATTGCAGGCGTCAAGTGGTGTTCAAAGACCGAGAGGTAATTCTATGGTGTAGTTCACTCTCTAAATGCACTGTGAAGTTGAGATATGCTGTTTATTTATGTGTTGCAATCTAGCTTAGGACACGATATTTCAGAGGGCATATAATCGCCGCAGTATGCGCTGTTTGCCTTCACACCCTGTTTGGAATGCACAGCAATGCAGCAGTGCTTGACTTCATTTTGAACATTTTGAAAAATAACCCACACATCTGCACATTATTCTCCGAGAGTATTAACCCTTTGAGCGCCAAAGTCAGATTTTGTCGCCTTCATCATATGTACACCAGTCAATATTTTCCTAATTTGTTGCTGACATTTTGATAAAAATCTGTAGCCAATGAAAAATAATGTCCTTTTGGTCCAAAATTATGAAAACAATACATAAAATTTCATAAAATCAGTAAAATATTGCATCAAAAATTTTTTGCGGGAAAAATTACAGCGCTCAAAGGGTTAATATAAATCTCTGACGATAACCTGCACTGTACTTTTAATCGTAGAGAAACGATTTGACTTCATTCAAAGACTCGGTTATAACATAAGATGTACTGTATTTTAATTTAGGACCACCTTTCCACATGTCCTGAAATGGAAGTACCATGTGAATTTTGTGGACAGAAAGTTATCAGGAAAAAGGTAACTATCGGAAAGGAGGGGTGCAACTACACAAGGGCTCGAGTTATACATCTACATTTATAGGCTGTCTGTGGAGAACAATTATTAATAGTGAAATCCCATACATATGTACAATTAGTAGATACATCATGCTTCAGCAAAATTATTTTGAAGAACAGGTACATTGTTACACCATAATTCGTTTGCTTTATCTTTATAGTTGGAACAGCATACCGATATAATTGCTGGAAACTGTCCGAAGAAAATGCAACGTTGCAATTATCATGTAATTGGATGCGACAAAATGGTAAGCTTATGGAACTTGAAAAACAAATATGGCTTGAATAATGCTGGATGCAAATGTTCGTTCTTACTTCCGCTCTTTAATTCAATATTACCAAATTGTGACCCTGACTTAAGTTTTCCTTTAAACGTGAACAAGAAATATAAATTATATATTGCTTTCATAATGACAGGTTTCAATGTTGTTCCCAGGTTGAACTTGGTAAAGAGAGCGAACACAATGCCTCATACATACAAAATCACTTAGAACTGATCTTTCGGCAAGTTGCATATCTCATCAACATTAGATCATCTGTGGACGAAAACGCGAGAAACCTTCAAGAACTACAAGCAAAAGTTCGACATCAAGAAGACATTATTAAAAACATGCAACAGTCATTACACCAAATGGAACGCGACCTAAAGAATAACCCGAGACAAGCAACGTCTGCATTACCTTCAAACGGTATCAACAATTTCAAACTAGTCATAGAAAAGCTAACAAAGTCACAAAAGGAATTGGAGGTCAAAAGTCAAAAGCTTGAAATGAGTGTTACGACTTATGAGAATATAGTGGTAGTTTTGAATCAAGAAGTCGAAAGGAGTGCCGAAATGGTGCAAACAGTGATGAGCAGTGACAGACGGCTTCGGGAAAGACTTGATGCACTCGAGAAAAAGACCAAGGCACAAGACAGAATAATTGCTTTGAAAGATGTTACTCTGGCTGAACAAGATCTACGCATACAGTCACTTGAGATGGCTAGCTATGATGGTATCCTAACCTGGAAGATATCCGAGTTTAACAGAAAGCGAAGAGACGCGATATCAGGACGCACGCTGTCCCTCTACTCTCCTTACTTCTTCTCCAGTCAGTTCGGATACAAAATGTGCGCCCGCATATATCTGAACGGTGATGGAATGGGCAAAGGCAACCATGTTTCGTTGTTCTTTGTCGTCATGAAGGGAGAGTTTGACGCAATATTGAGATGGCCATTCCGCCAGAAGGTAACTTTCATGTGGATCGACCAGAATAATCGTGAACACATGATTGACGCCTTCCGCCCTGATCCAAACTCGTCGTCGTTTAAAAGACCAACTGGAGATATGAACATTGCATCTGGTTGTCCTCTCTTCATGCCACTTAGTATGCTTGAAGATAGCAAACACGCATACATCAAGATGACATCGCCTTCCTCCGAATTATAGTCGACACTCATGATATATAGCATGCCTTCATGATCCTGGGCTCCTCGTGCCGAAGGTGGAAACGATACACTTGATCACGAGAGCCCAGGATTTAACGTATTTGTTGCCCTTTTAGCGCCCATACATATGTTTCGTTGTGCTTGGCACCCTTATCCATCATCATACTCTGTAGATACTTTTGAGTCTTTAGTTTTTAGTTTGCTTGTGTATGCATTTGTGTGAGTGAGTTTAAAGTTGTGTCATAGTGTGCGATGGTGCCGGAACGGTCCATATAAAGTTATTTCAATGATGGTGTGATCTTTAGAGGTTATTACACAAAGTTTTGGCGATACCGCGTCGCATTCGAGTAATGTGTCCGTATTTGGACGAGTTGCTGCCATATCCCAAACTACCTGTAATTACCCCTTAAAGGTATACTGTCACCTGTTCCAATTTTGCCACAGTTACCATGGAAAGAGAAAATCTAACAATCACAGATTTAAGCGGGTTGCCGCTTTTAAAAACAGCGCCCTCACATGGGCATTTTGAATCCATGGAACGCCCCTTTGACCATACAAGGGCATATTTAGATATTACAGGTGACTGTATACCTTTTATCATACATGCATGCTTTGGTTATGACTGTTTTCCTACGGACATTCCGACAGTAGCGACCAAATCAACTGAAATTGGCATTGCTTGGTTCTCGCTGTACTCATAAAAAGTTGGTTGCTAAGGAGTGATGACAACCTTATCACTTCTTGATATTACTCCGCTTTTGGGCCGTTCCACTCCAAGGGAGGGTTTATGGCACACTTTTAAAGTGAACAATTTAAAGATTAAGATGTCGACACAGATTTTTACAATTCGAAGAAGATTTAATTTGAGCCGAAAATGGCGCTGGCGGTAAAATATAGGCTGGAGTTTGTAAAATGAGTGTGTTTTCGTGTTGGAAACATAATCTCATCTCTTCGTAAAAGTTATGAAGCCCGCTAAAATCGGGTCAAAATATGCGCGCCGCACCAGCCTTCGATTTCAAATTCGATCGAGTATGAACAGCAGATAGCATAGAGCAAACAGCTTGCGACATCAATGGATTTCATAGCCGTATCAGTCAGTTTATCCCCAGGAATTATACATGTCCTCGGACGTCAATATACCAAATTTACCATATATCTTAGAAGGAATTTGTGAGCGGATTAGGGAAAACGTGAATTGAGTACACTGTAAGCTGTAGCGTCGTACTCGTTCGTGACTTTGTTGCTGTACGATTAAAACATTTCAATTGTATTTACATCGTATGCTCGTATATTTTAGTCACTGGCATGCCTAAATAGAACCAAACTTCCTTTACAACCTAAACGAAAGTTTGACTTTCCCTAGTATCTTACATTGTATCCGAAACCCGTATCGGACACGATCATGCCCTGTGAATCTCACTGAGAGGTACAATGTGCACCTTGTCTGTCGCGAGTATTTTCAGTGCAGTTTGATTTTTGTGGCTCATTCATGGCTGTAAACAATGTAATTCACCTAGATACTATATTCGTCAACAGAAACTTCTGGTATAGTGGTTCTATCATTGAGATACTGTCAACCGGAGCGTAATCTTCAAAACACTGCACCGTATAGTTGCGACTGGCCATGAACGATCATGACAGGTGTCGGCAAAACGTACAAATTCCAATGCGTTAGTTTGTATGTTTTTGATACAACTGTACTTGTACCTAATAGGCGAGCGGCAGACACACCCATTTTTCACACTTAATGTACCCACCTTACATACGGCCACATCATACATCATTTGAAAGCTTATTATCTCTACTTCAAGAAAATTGACGATGTGGAGCTGCCAAGTAGGGCCATAACCCCCTAATTTGCATAATTCACATGGGTACCCAATTTGCATAAATGTGATATAAAATTAGGAAATTCATTGTTAACTACTCTAAACATACTTTTAAACTATTGAGTGATATATCAAATGAAAGGTATTTGCATGTAGAATACAAAATTGATATCCAAAAGATATTTAAAATGGTTTTACTGAAATATTCTCATATTAATACTGAAAAAAATATTTAACCCTTTTGAATAACAATATCTTAAAGATTTGAACACATACAGCCACATCATACAGCCACATTATACATCATTTGAAAGCTTACTATCTCTACTTGAAGAAAATAGACAACATTTAGTTGTCAAGTACGGCCGTAGCCCCTAATTTGCATAAGTCCCACGGGTACCCAATTTGCATAAATGCGATTAATATTAGATATTTATAATTCACTACTCGAAAAATACTTTTAAACTATCGAGTGATATATCAAATGAAAGGTATTTGCATGTAGAATACTAAAATGACATCCAAAAATATATTAAATTCATTTTACTGAAATATTGTCATATTTATATTGAAAAAATATTTTCCTCTTTTCAATAACAATGTTTAAAAAAATTTAATACAACAAGCCAAATCTTACAGCATCATCATACGTTGTTTAAAAGCTTACTATCTCTACTTCAAGAAAATTAACAATGTGGAGCTGTCAAGTACGGACGTGGCCCTTAATTTGCATAATTTACATGGGTACCCTATTTGCATAAATGCGATATAAAATTAGAAATTTATTAACTACTATAAACATACTTTAAACTATCGAGTGATATATCAAATGAAAGGTATTTGCACGGAGAATACAAAATGGATATCCAAAGAGATATTAAAATGATTTTACTAAAAAATTTTCGTACTAATGTAGAACAATATACTTTCCCCTTTTTAATAACGATATTATAATAATTTTAACACATAGAACCGCATCACACAACCACATCAAACGTTATTTGAAAGCCTATTATCTCTGCCTCATGAAAAAAGACGATATGCAGCTGACAAATAGGGCTGTAATGATTTAATTTGCATAATGCAAACGGGTACCTAATTTTCATGAATACAATATAAAATTACAAAAATCAATTGTAAAGTACTCTAAACTTACTTTTCAACTATCAAGTGATATATCAAATGATAGGTATTTGCATGCAGAATAGAATCATGAACTCCAAACGTGTATTCAAATATTCTTATTGAATATTTTCAAATAAATCGTAAACGTTTTGACTAGTTTATAATATTCAAAATATTGTGTACTAATAACGAATAATGGTAAAGTTTTGGGGATAAATATCTGAATTTGTTTTGCAATTGATATTTTTGTTTATTAAGGATACGAAAACTGGAACATTTTCCTGTCTAATTCCCATATAGCTGAACAACAAGAATACATAAAACCAATAGGAACTAATTTGGGATAATTGGGTCTTCATATTTTGCAAATTTTCTAAAGCGTGTTTTGTGCTCTATAGTTGAGTGTTGAAATATAATAAGTTACTCTTAAAAACAAGTAAAAGGAAAAGCAGATGAGCTTAAATTTGCAAATCAAACCGACATTACTTCACCATCCAATTATCCCAAATTAGTTCCAATCTTGTTATAAATAGCTGTGTGTTGAATGACCCTTTTGTATTATTGATGTCATTTTTGTTTCAATTTCTCTAGAAATCTTGTTTGATGGAGACATCATTGGTTACTACATCTGTGTTACATCTGTATTTTCAGTTCAGTTATGTGGAATATGTAGACGGAAGGAACCATATTTCATTTATCGTATTTATTGTCATCTAATGAAGGAAATGCAACTCAACACACCGTTCATCTCTTCGTTGTTTGCATTTTGTGTATGATATTGTGTATATTGTCAGTGTATATTATGTTTGGCTGTTTTATATAAAGTGGTAATTAGCCATGGCGATTATTCTAGTTAAGAGTAAAACACTAGCACCACTTACAAGTTGGTACCTTATGCTAAAAATACAAGTGAACAAAATGACGCCCACGAGGAAAGTTCGTGGGCCGCCTAATTATAAGTGGATGATGCAGTCCAACCTTTCACAGATCAAAATTCATTGACTATTTTCTCAAATAAATCGTGAAGAAATAAACAACATACATCAAAGATACGACCGATTTTACACGGAAAATTGAGACAATAAAGTTCCGGCCAATGCGACATTGGTAACACTAGACATTGTTTCAATGTACACTAATACAACGCACAATAACCAATGGAATCAGTCGACAGAGCATTAAATCAGGAAAGATTATCAAATGATTGCATAATCAAACAACCAACAACAAATACATGATAGCTATGCTGAAAATAATCTTGAAAAACAACACTTTCAAGTCAACATTGAATTTTACCGTCATGTATTTGGGTGCGGTACGAGATCTCCAGTTTTACCAGAAATCCCGACATTACATTTCACAAGACAAAATGAGAATAATTCAGCACACACTGAACAAATATCGCTCTGACTGAGATTCAGAAACGATGTATGATTCTCATTGGAACTCAACACGAGCTTAATGAATTCATATCAAACATGAAAAAATGCATCATACTTTCAAATTTTCGAAAGCTCTTCTCAAGAAATCATATCGTTAGACCTCATTATCTATAAAGGTCATCGGTGGAACAAAGAGGACATTCTCGACTGCAAAACACACACAAAACCAACAGATACATTGCGGTTCACGAAACCAAACGGCAACATTCAAGGGCCTTGTTAAACGCGAAACATTACGATACATTAGAACAATCATGCAACAACGAGGCAATAGAGAATACAAGATATTTTCGAGATAAAAGTAATGAAATGCGACCAAACGATTCTAAATTTTGTTAAATTATTACTAACTTTGGACAATCGGATGACATTTAAATGTTATTAAATTTTCATTAAATTAATTTCAAAACCTTGGAATCGTAAATAGTAAAAGGGAACCAAAACATTTTCAGGTCCCCTATATGCTGATCAAAATCTCCAAGTACCACTCTACAATCTCCCAAAATTTTCGAATCCAACCCGAATTCCTCTGCTTCTCACCTTAATTTGTGAGCGTAGCCTAATCACATACATAAGAAATGGAAATATAAGCGTTACGTTACAAAACCTACAACAGTCCGATCTCCGATTCAAATGAGCGTACACAAATACAGCCTGAACGAACAGTAGACATCCTAGCTTCCGTACTTGAACAAACTGAACTTTCAGTGGAACAACTCGATTGGTAACACCTACAATCATTCAATCAGTGCACATGTTTCACCAAAAAAAATGAAGGACTGATGAAGACAACTCAGTACTCTCAAAAGGTAGCATCAAAGGATCGCGGTGTCACATTAGTCTTGCTACCCCATAGGGCAGAACACGTAGATTAGGGTTACGTCTCGCCATGGCAAATCAACACTATACATAAAACGGCCAAACATAACATAATATACACTTACAATATACACATGTACCGTACACAAAATTCAAACAACTAAGATATGAACGATTTGCGGAGCTGCTTTCTCTTATTACATGTCACCAATTGTGTCTGCTGTCGAATTAATCTTCCCTGCACAGACCTTTGTTCCTGCAAGGCAGCGATAACTGTGGCAACCCTTTTACTCATGACAATGCTGGTGAAGGAGAGGATGATGAATTCCTACAATTACTAGATTTACTGGAAATGACATGAATGATTTGGATCATGAATCATGCCATTACTTTGACTGCAACTTACTCTGACAACTTGTTTCAGCTACAAAGCTACATTTCAACAACTACAATAGTGTATTTCGTGTGGATCTTCTTGTTGCATTGATACTTAAATTAATTTTTTTTAAATACCATTATTAAAAAGAGGAAATATTTATTTCGACAGAAATATGAAAATATTTCCGTAAATTAATTTAAATATCACTTTTGATATCAATTTTGTGTTTTACATGCAAATACCATCACCACAGACCATATATCACTCGATAGTGTAAAAGTGTGTTTAGAATAGTTAACAATGAATTTTCTAATTTCATATCTCATTTCTGCAAATTGCTTACCAGTGTAATTTATGGACATAAAGGGGTACGGCCTTCCTTGATAGCTCCACATTGTCAATTTTCTTCAAGTAGATATAATAAGCTTTCAAATGACGTATGATGTGGCTGTATTATAGGACTCTATGTGTTAACATTTTTAAAATATTGTTATTCTAAAGGGGAAAATATTTTTTCCATATAAATATGAAATATTTTCAGTGAAAGCCATTTCAATATCTCTTTCAATATCCATTTTGTATTCTACATGTAACTACCTTTCATTTGATATATCACTCGATAGTTTAAACGTATGTTTAGAAAAGTTAACTATAAATTTATAATACTATATCGCATTTATGCAAATTGGGTATGCATGTTTATTATGCAAATTAGGGGGTTATGGCCCGATTTGGTAGCTCCAAATTGTCAATTTTCGTGAAGTAGAGATAATAAGCTTTCAAATGACGTATGATGTGGCTGTGTGTTGTGGCTGTATGTGTTAAAATTTTAAAATACTGTTATTCAAAAGGGGAAAATATTGTTTTCCATATAAACATGAAAATATTTCAGTATAATCAATTTCAATATCTCTTTGAATATCCATTTTGTATTCTACATGGAAAGACCTTCCATTTGATATATCACTCGATAGTTTAAACGTATCGTTAGAGAAGTTAACAATAAATTTCAAATATTATATCGCATTTATGCAAATTGGGTACCCTTGTTAATTATGCAAATTAGGAGGTTATGGCCCTACTTGGCAGCTCCACATCGTCAATTTTCTTAAAGTAGAGATAATAAGCTTTCAAATGATGTATGATGTGGCCGTATGTAAGGTGGGTACATTAAACTCCTAAAGTAAGGCCTTTTTGTTGATTTGCCGCTCGCCTATAAGTACAAAGCCCGTGAACCTGACTGCAAACTACAAAATTCGACCATTATCACAACGACGTTTCACAGTGTCACAGGTCTTATTCGTCCATCTGTTTTACATGTATATGAACATACCAGCGAAGGTCACGCGTACGCGTAGCTGTAAGTAGTTCGGTTACATTGAAAATATAATTCGTGTTTCAACTAGTTAAAATACGGGTTCATATCAGTACCGTCTAAACAATAGGAGAATGGCAATACAGGCATAGCATGTATGATAATAACCTTTGAAGTAATATCAATGGCTAAAATAGCGCCAAAGAGAGTCTGGTTGTGAAAAAAAGACTTCCTGATGCATCCAATAAATTAGGTGTACAATACAGGAATGCTAATATCAACGTAACCATAATTGAGTTACAGGAGATTGATTTGTAAGACTCTCAGAGCCAGCGTTTACAATATGTATTGTTTCGTTTTAACATTTAAACATTGCATTTGTAAAGATATCGTGCTTATCTTTTGCAAACTCCTACAAGTAGGAGATTTATATATACGTTTAACCATTACTCATCAATAACTGTATAAAGACATTTAAAAACTTTTAAGTCTTAACAAATGAGTATTCTTAAAGGAAAATGTATCAACAGGGTGCCTTTAGACTTTTATTTTTAATTTTTATTCTTTCAGAGAGTTAACAATATGTAGTTGTTGTTTGTGCATTTATTGCTGTCTCCATCGTTACGACATTTCATGGCCTGGAGTCCATATACTATGGGCAGTGAGTAATAAATTTTATCGTCAATGATTAAACATTCCTTGTATTTGTAGCCGTCTTTGTACGGCAACAGTCGCATGGGTGTTTCATATCGATCTGTTTTTGGCATTTTAAATGAAACCCCGTTTCAATAAAATAAGAGAAACTTTTCTAATATGGGTGTTTTATAGAACCATTTATTCCTCTATTACAAGTCAGTAACTATGGAGAGAGCACAAATACAAACGATAACACTTCTGTGTAAATAGGTTTGAACAAGAGTGACAACAAATTATGTATGGGCGACAACAAGTACGTTGAATGAGGGTTTGCTGTGATCAAAGTGGTCGGCGAACAGGATATTTTTCTATTATATGGAATCCTTACTTTTGGTAAAATAAATTTTAACCAGATAGTTTCTGTTCTCACAGGAAATCAGTCTACTTTCATCGTCGGTGAAATTATGAATTATTTTGATGTATTTCAAAAATTAGCGTATGTCCGATGCCTATAACATTACTAAAGAAATTGAAATCGTCAATACATTATGATTGAGAAACCTTTAGTAAATGAGGTGGTGCTAGTCACAGTTTGTAATGTAATGTCAAAGACATTACATTGCAAATTGGCTTGTACACTTCTCATTCAAATTCCATCTCCAAATTATTTGTAGAAAATCCACTTTACAGAATAAATAAAATACTTCTATGAATGGCAATTTTTAAATTTTAAAATATAACATTGAAGACAGAAGTAGCTACTATGGTGGACGTAACATTTTTTCCATCACATACATTCTTGTTGAATATATACTTTACGCTACCACTAGATGACCGTTGAAGATTATTAATATATAATTACATTTTATCTGTGGCGGGAATACGAATAACGTTTAGATTTAGGAAAGTTTATTATATTAAGAAGTACTATAAATGCCTTTACACTAATAGAAGTTTGCGATTTTGTCATTACATTTTTTATTATTTTCTTACTTTATCTCTTACAGTTTGTTTCAAATATGATGTAGTCAGTGTTTTGCTATGTAACAGGAATATACGATTTTTTGAGATGTAGTTTAACGTTAATAAAGAAAGTCTTTAGGTCACAAAATATAATTTTATTTTTTTTAATGACATCAGGCCTTTATATAGACATAAACATAATTTGTGGAATATATTTTCATGTTGCTTCTGTACTGATGTTTGAAATTATGTATCATCTTAGGATTTGGTCTTTGAGGCCACAATACCGTAAATAGGCCTGGTATTTAGTTTGTACTTTATTAACCATTTAACTCGTAATGCCACTTGTACTACTTATAGTCATATCACATTATTGACATATTAATGTATCATGAAGCAACATTTTGTATAGTGTTTTTCGGACAATTTTAGTTTTTTTAATAATGATGGTGTGGAATGCTTTTGACAAATTTATACAATTTTCATGCAGTTTTTGTGCACGTGATTTTTAAGTGTAGTATTATTCGAAATAAATATATTTAGACCGCATTGTTTTACGTATTATTGTTTCTCGTATTTCTTTCCCTGGCAAACACGCTAGCTCCGACAGGTAGCTCCAATAAATTCCAGTTCTCGCGCAAATAACAATAGTTCAACAGTCTTTCTTAGTTGCTTATATTTTTACCATGTTTGTAAATAATTTTGCATATTACATCCAGTAAATTGAGAGCTATTTGCTCTTTTCTTTCCCTCCGTGATTGCAGTGAAAAGCTTAAGCAAGATTTATTCCGCAAATACACGAATCTTTGACCCATGAAGATGCAAACAACTTAACCCAATCAGAACTGGTGGTGCGGCATAAAAAACTATTTAGAAGTCAATGACACTATCCTACATCAAACGTTAATACAAAAGCAGGAACTTGGTACATATCACTCCACCCAACTTCACACGTCGACACGAGTTGTTCTGGGTATGAATTTCATTTTGTTTTCCACTATAACATTTGTAATAATGACAGAACCCCAGGATGAGAGTAGAAGCAGTTCGTACTCGGGGTATTTGCAGTCGCGCCTGTAGTGTACTCTGCTGGCCCCGCACTTGTGGAGACAACCACAAAGTTCATTGCCGAGTACGTCGAGTTTGCACTGTCTTGCCACGGGCTTTGTGACACTCATAGTAAGCATATCATATCAATCAGACAAAAATGTATACATATGTGCGTCTGTACAATCCTTTATTGGATATTTCGTGGTAAAATTCCCAATGCGTGTTATTTTTAGGGTTATTACACGAAGTTTGGGCGATACCACGTCGTATTCTCATGATGTGTCCTTATTTTGACGAGTTGCGCAGCAACGAGTCAAAATACGGACACATCACGAGAGCGTGGCGCGAGTATTTTTATGTGTCCGTATTTTGACGATTGCGCAGCAACGAGTCAAAATACGGACACATCACGAAAATTGCGACGCGGTATCGCCCTAACTTCGTGTAATAACCCATTTATCATACCACAGGCGACCCAATAAGTTCTGAGTTTTTCACACTGTTTTCTCTATCATTTTCTCTTCTTTCTTCATGCTCTGAATGATCGGAATAAATAAAATAAATGGTTTATATAACCTAACCTAACCTAACCTGAGACTCTTTATTTATTTTACACTCCATTACAAGGACGTATATCTCTCATACACACATGCTGTAATTAATTAGTCAACACAACTAATTATGCTAATCCGTGGACTTATCAGGGATTTTACGGGTTGGTCAACATCGCGAAAGATAGGAATGGTTACTAAAAACATCACTATCTTTCCGATGTTGACCACCTCTGATACATAACCATATAATGATAGCATAATTAGTTGTGTTGACTAATTAATTACAGAATGTGTGTATGAGAGATATACGTCCTTGTAATGGAGTGTAAAATAAATAAGAGTCACAGAGGCTAGGTTAGGTTATATAAACCATTTATTTTATTTATTCCGATCATTCAGAGCATGAAGAAAGAAGAGAAATGATAGAGAAAACAGTGTGAAAAACTCAGAACTTATCGGGTCGCCTGTGATCATACATGCATGCTTTGGTTATGACTGTTTTCCTACAGACGCTCCGAAATTAGCAACGAAATCAACTTGAAATCGACCTTGCTTCCTCTAGGCTGTACTTATAAAAAGTTGGTTGCTAAGGAGTGATGACAACCGTATCACTTCTTGATATTATTCCGCTATTGGGCCATTCCACTGCAAAGGAGGGTTTATGGAGCACTTTACAGCAAACAATTAAATATTACGATGTCGACACAGTTTTCACTATATGAAGAAGATTTATTTTTAGTTTAAAATGACGGTGGATGTGAAACATAGGCGGAGTCCACAAAATGGGTGTGTTTTCGTGTTTTAATACATAACCTCATCCCTGCGTGAAAGTTATGAGGCCGCCAAAATCGGGTCAAAATACTCGCGCCACGCTCAAACTCTTATCGAGTATGAACAGCTGAGAGCACAGAGAGCAAGCAGCTCTGCGACATCTATGAATGCACATACAGTGGATATAATACCCGTACCAGTCAGTTTATCTCGAAGAATTATACATGTTCCCAGACGTCAAATATGCCGAATTTACCATCTCAGTAAGCGGATTAGTGAAAACATGAAGTGAGTACACTGTAAGCTGTAGTGTCGTAACTCGTTTGTGATTTTGTTGCTGTACGAATAAAAGTACATTTCAAAGGTATTTCCGCTCGTATATTTTCCTTCCTGGCTTGCCTATATAGAACTAAACTTCCTTTAACAACCGAAGCGAAAGTTTGACTTTCCCTAGATGGCACATTGTATCTGAAACCCGCACCGCATCGGTGCCACCAGACACGATCATGACCTGTGAACTGACAGGTACAAATCGGAAATATCATGTGCACCTTCAACCTTGTCTGTCGCGAGTATTTTCAGTGCGGTTGGATTTTCGTGGCTCATTTACGACTGTAACGATGCCATTCACCGCCCAGATACTTTAAGCTCATCAACAGGAAACTTGTCGTAAACCGATTCTATCATGATGCTCTGTCAACCGATATCTTTACGTGTAATGATACTTCCATGGTGTAAATATTCAGCAGCGTAGACGACACGAAAACACTGCACCGTGCACCGCCACGGGACCGGCCGTGAATTGACAGGTGTCGGCAAATTATACAAATTTTCAATACGTTTGTTTGTATGTTTTTGGTACAACTGTACTTGTACCTAAGGGCAATGCCCATGAAGTGACTGCAACAACAGAATTTTGACAATAATCATAATGACGTTTCGGATTGTCATTTGTCTCATTCGCTCAGCTGTTTTATATGTACATATACCAACGAAGGTCATGCATACAGCGAAGGTCACGCGTCCGCGTCGCTGAAAGTAGTTCGGTTACAGTGAAAATATAATTCGTATTTTCACTAGTTAAAATATGGGCTCATATCAGTACCGTCTGAACAATAGAAGAATGGCAATACAGGCATAGCATGTATGATAATTCTGATTATTTGAGGTATTTAACCTTTGTCACATGCAGAAGCTAAGTTTGTCATGTCTTAACAGACAACAGGATTTTTCGTCCGGTCGTTCAACGTCACGGTAACCTGCGTCAACGTCATCACCTTTTGTGCTTCGGAACACTAGTATTTTGAGGTCATCTTCGCTGTGCTCGTCAATATAAACGAATAATTACAATTTTGTTTTCGTAAAGAATAATTTTGAATACCATCTCTTGGTTATGTTAATTTTTTTTGAAAACAAATATGGCCGCCAATTCACGTGGCCAAGCCATATGGCTTTGACAAACTTGAAAGTACCCACACTAAGGATGAGACGAGCAATGTTTCAATTCAAATGGTACTTGGTTCTGGAAAAGAAGATTTGTAAACATTATTCGGTGGTTATTATAGGTCTTTCACAAAAACCAATATGGCCGTCAAACTGATCCATATTCTTTTTGCAAACTTGCTATTACTCAAACCAGTGATGACATGAATAAAAGTTCAGTTCAAACGGTATGTTGGTTCTGGAGTTTGTGATTGTTGTAGATAAAATTGGATTTTAGCGAAAAATCCAATATGGTGGCCAAACCGAGTGACCGATCCAAATGCCTCTCGCTAACATGATAGTACTTACAGTATAATGACATTTGCAAAATTTTAGATCAAATGGTGCATTGGTTCTAGAGTTTAAGATCTTTATACAATTTATAAAACTTCCAATATGGCGGCCAATCCAATATGGCGGCAACTGATCCAATGTGATAGTACTCACATTTGTAATGACACGTGTAAAATTTAAAATCAAATGGTCGATTGGATCTTGAGTTTAAATTTTTAAAGATTAAATTGGTATTTTTTGAAAATCAAATAAGGCAGCCAAGATCACGTTACCGCTAGCGAGGCTTGCTACCACCAATGTCAAGTTGACCAGACCCCTAGAGCACCAGCAAAAGTCACGTTTAGGTTTTAAAAAAATCCAATATGGCAGTCTGGTGACGTGATTAATTAAATATCCAATGGTTAGGTGCACCACCTCTCATTATCCCTGATTACTGTGCAAAGTTTGAGAAGTGTATTAGCTTGCAAATATTTGACGAGGAAGAAGAAGAAGAAAGAAGTAAAAAGAAGAAAAAGAAAACCCCAATGAAATAAATAGGGCCCAGCCGAAAGGCGTGGGAACCTAAGGCTAATAATTAGAATTTGAAAAAAGATGTCCACTAGAAAAGTGTTTTATTTATTGTGTTTTTCGCCAATTGGGGAGTTTGTAAGCCGTATTAGAATATCTCGACCCACCGCAGAAGAAATAAAACTTCATTTGATAGAAATACAGTTGCCACCACAACAACGGGGGTTAAGTGCTAAGGCCAGGCAGCACAGTGAGCACTGCACGTCTTCGACTCCTGGTGACACGGTCATTATGTTAGTCGTTCGCTGAACAAGAAAAATGTTAAGGACTGATATCAATTATTTCCCTCTCGGAGTGACTTTTCGGAGTATTTGCTCCATAGAAATCTTTACTTTCAACATTTCGAAGTTTCATATCTATTTGCACAAAATGCAAATAAAAATTTGACCTTATTTTTACATAAATCATTAATTCCGTTCTTGATTGCCAACCAATTTCAATCGAAACATTACTGGGCGATCAACTATATAGACAGCTGGAAAGGTCTTTCACGAACCTGGTGGTAGAGTTAAATATACCAGCAATTAACTTTCAATCTCATTCCGACCTATATAATAGTTATTATCAATGTCTGCCAATTTTCAATATATCTGCTTCCCGATTATTAAAAAGGCTAAGAGTTTGTTTTAGATTTACGCTTTGTAATCGCTGTGTGCCATTTGTTGTTTCAAGCTTTCTTGTCCTGTGACAACATTTTATAAGCGCTTTATATGGTTTCGAGCTGTTTCATATCTGTGTTGGAGTTCGAAATAAATAAATAAATAAATAAATAAATAAACAGCTTTACATTTGTTGTAATCATGTCTGTCAAAAGTTCCTACTTCATTTTTTTCTACCGCTGTGACTCAAAAAGGCAAGATTTTTATGCAACATTTGGAGATTGTCGATGCCGTTAAAGTCGAATTATGGTAGCTATTCTTTGAAAGATAAGCGTTTGTTTGTCGGTCTGCATGTGTTGTTTACTAAAGCCTGTGCACTGAAACGTGTGCACTGACTGATTGTATGTGTTACCCTGTTGATTCACTTACGTCCAGTTTGTTCAAGTAGGGTTGCTAGAGTGTCTACTGCTCGGCCTGGTTGTGTTTGTCTATGCTCATATGAATCGGAGATGGAGCTGTTGTGGGTTTTGTGAAGTTTGGCATAGGTGCAACGCCTATATTTCTGGTTCTTATATATGTAAGTAGGCTAAGATCACAGATAACGGTAACGGGACTGAGGAATTCAGGGTGGATTTGAAAGTTTTTGGGGATAGTAGAGGGGCACTTGAAAGAGTTGATCTGCCTACAGGGGGACCTGAAAATGTTTTGATTCCCTTTTACTTTTTACGATTTCAAGGTTCGAAGGTAATTAAATGAAAATCAAAAACATTTAAATTTCATCCGATTGTTCTAAAGTTAGTAATAATTAAACAAGATCTAGAATTGTTTTGTCACATTTCATTGCTTTTATCTCGAAAAAATCTTGTTTATTTTGTATTTTCTTGTTTTTTTGTATGATTGTTTAAGTGTATCGTAATGTTTCGCCTTTAACAAGGCCCTTAAATGTTGCCGTTTGGTTGCATGAGCTGGAATGCATCTGTTGGTTTTGTGTGTGTTCTGAAGTCGAGAATGTTCTATTTGTTGCATCGACCATTCGAAAATGTGAGAGTAGGGTGCATTTTTTTATGTTTGATATGAATTCATTAAGCTAGTGTTGACTTCCAATGAAAATCATATATCGTCTCTGAATCTCTGTCAGAGCGATATTTTTTGTTCCGTATGTCACTGAATTATTCTCATTTTGTCTTGTGAAATGCAATGTCTTACATTTGTCGTACAAGGGTCATCCTGTTTTTGAAAGTTGGAAAAAGGGGGGTCAGCCACTTTTGACGATTGCAAAAAATAATACACCGCCCCGCGCCGATGAAAGCGACCAGTCCCTAATTGTAGTTGCGAAGTTACAGGCGGCAAGATCACATCTAGAAATTGACCTCAATCTACAAGATAGAAGTCAAGCTGGTGCTAACGCTAAGCCCATTCGAGAAAACAGCTGTGGTGATTCTCGTTTCAAAGTAACTAGTGCGATTTCAATATTCAGGTCCGAGTATCACAGTTGATTTGCCAGTAATGTGTCACAATTCTCCATTTCTACCCAACCTTTTGCTTGCAAAAATGAAACTTGTTTCCAACCACATTCGCTTGCAATGTCAACTAATTTGTGTCCTGTTGATTGTTTTGACAGCAAACGTCTAGATAAGCTGATGTTATCTTATTACAAATGAGTTCTTGTGGTGACTTTCATTGCCCCCTCTGGCAGTGAAAACTGATAAGTGCGGGCAGTTTGAAAGAAGTTCAGATCAATCGTTAGGTGGTCCAAGGCCAATAATGGTTATAATGAAACAGGTACTGGTTAGGAACAGTACTAGGTAATGACTTGTTTACATGGCCTGGAGCATGACTTTGTACTGGCTGTTGTTTTATCTGCGTGAGCATGATAGTATGCCATTATGCTTTTGTTTGCCATAGGCAGTGGGATATATAAACTGCCTTACATTAGGCTTTTCTACACGATACACCAAAAAACACACCGTAAATTGAAACAACGCTCGAAAACATAATCAATCTCGATTTTTCACGCCATTATAAGTATGTAGTCTTAGGCTTTAATGATAAGTATTTTGTTCAGAATAATACTACTCCTAGGACATTTTAAACAGAGAAAGACATCATCAGTATGCTGGACTTCTTCATCGACAGCATGTGTTGAATTTAGAGGACAAACTACTAAACAGTGTGCAGGAATACCTATGGGAACAAATTGTGCTCCCTTGTTCGCTGAGTTGTTCTGTAACTGACATGACGCAAATTTTATCAAGAAGTTGGCCAAACAGAAGAAGGTCTTTGTTACTACAGATTTCAACTTGACATTCAGGTACACGGATGATGTCATTTCTTTTATTGCCAATTTAAGCCAAGTTCATTGTCTATCCCTCTATGATTTATCCTTTTGAATTAGAGATAAAAGAACCTACAGAGCCTGATTGTTTGGCTCCTTATTTGGATATTTTCCTTGGATATGACTGTAAAGGTCATCGCTTTTAAGCTGCTGGACAAGAGAGATGATTTCAACTTTACTACCATCAATATTCCGAACCTTTACTACAATATTCATTACTGTCAACCTCCTATGGAGTATACATTTCCTATCTTATTCGTTATACTATCATCACTATTCCGAACCTTCACAGCAATATTTAACTGTCATACTCTTACTGAGTGTTTATTTCCTAGCTTATTCGTTATATTAGGGCATGTAGTTCTTGGAGAGATACAGTCATCCCACTTGCAAGATTGTCAATCAGGGACACCCAAGAAAAAGGCTTCTGTCGACATTCAAAGGCTTTTTGGCAGGTGCCATAAACTGATTGATGAGTATGTATTACGTAAACAATTATCACAGATGGTATCGGTGACGCTTGTATGTAGATTAAGAACACTTCCTATTTTGACTTAGAGATTGATATATGGCGGTTGACACATGTTAGGCAAAATGCGCTTACAATTTTCGAAACACCTGCCATTACTTCTCAGTCGTCTTCACCGGAGGCCTTTATATTTTTCATATACCGATTTGGCTTTGTTGTGTGTACCGATACTCGTTTGCTGTTTATCTGTGATGTGCTGTTTGTGTTTGTGTTTGTAATACTGAGTTTTTCACCATGGAACCTATTACTTTGATGTAGATTAAGGTTTTACACAATTGCTCTGATTTATACTGAGTCTAGGTAGTGTTTGCACAGTCCACTAAAAGTAGGTCAAGGTTCAAGTCAATAGACGTATATCGTATTTTGACCAAGATAGCTTTGAAATTGCGGATTTCTTGAAAATTTATGAAAATTTTATGCAGGAACTGACAACTAGGCTACATGTTCATGCATTCCAAATACGACCTCAGGGGGTTAAGGGAAAGAAAGTACAAGGCAAAACCACACAGTTTCACAGGCTCCGGATACTATATAAAATATTTGCAAGGGTCTGTCAAAAAGCTCGAGTTTGCAACACACGCATGAAGCCAAACTGGATGTGGAACATTAAACTAAGCTGACCTGAAACATTGTATAATCCTATGGTACTTATACATGGATCCCTTTGGCGACAAATCATCGGAAACGGGAAATGTCTTTAAAACGAACTCGCCGCACTCTGTCACTTTATCAAAATGATCTCGGAAAAGAGAAGTGTGGACTAATTTAAGTCAATATTTGTTGCGCCATGTCAGAAAAACAACATCAGGAACTTACATGTATTCAGGCGTGTTATCTTGTGACCTCAATCTGTCGTACTACCAAAAAATAAGGTCGGTCCAAAGTACTATAAATTTTTAATTTCCTGAAGGATTATCTATCGACCCGACTTTGGGTCAACTCAAGACATCGAACCGCAAGTCTTGTAATGTTTAATATGTTATCCGTGCTATTTATATGCCAAGGCCGATGGACAGAATTGTACCTGTGACAATCTTTCTCCCAGTTAAGCGATGTATTTATTGCTTTGCTATAAGTTTGTGTGCAGTGTACGATATCAAATATGTGTAGGTGCTACATGAACTCTACAGCGTCCAGAGAGTCACAGTCAGAAAAATTGGGAAAACTTAGCTCTGTAATTGAACCTCTCTTAGTAAGTGTTGGGATTTAGCCGAGTGGTTTTAACTGTGATCTCTTCGCTGGGTTACTGTGTGTGCAGTACGCTGTGAATTCGATCCCGATCGAGAATTTACTGAATTTTCTTACCTGGTTGATAGCTTTGCTTTGGGAGAGAATTGTCCCTTGGTTATCTATCGCCTAGTTAAATGATGTATTTGTTGCTTTGATAAAGTTTGTGTGCAATGTATGATAGCAAGTGTGTATGTGTGAGTGCCTCATGAACTCTACACCATAAGCAGGGTTACAGTCAGAAAAGCTGAAACAACTTTGCTCGGTTATTACACCACTTTTTACAAGGCTGGAGATTTAGGCGAGTGGTTTGACTTTTAATATGTTTTCGCCAGGTGACGTAGTGCAGTACGATGTGAATTCGGACCCGATCGAAAACTTATTGAATTTTCTACCCCGTATTGAAAGCTCTGACGTTCGACAGATTTGTCCCCAAGGTTATCTTTTGCCCAGTTAGGGAGCCTGCAGTAATTACAGGGGTGGGCCGGGGGATTCAGGCCACATTTGTACTGTAAAATGTGACCCTCTCCCTATCCTTGTGTCTAAATGATGACCCTCCCCTGTCCAACATTCTAAAACTTGACCCTTCCCAATCACTGCAGTATTTTCCCAAGGAATTTCTGAAAGAGTACTAATATCTAATTTACATACCAGTTTGTTTTATTGCTACATAAGTGTAAGAGTATCGGCTGATACTATTTATTAACTTTAGGGAGAACACCACACTGTGTAGTAGGACATTGTGTACGGTTCTTGAAACTTATGTTTTCCCTCGGGATTGTGTGATCTACAGAAAGCCAAGGTTTATACTACACTGTATACATGTACTTTTTTCTTATGTACAAAATAAAACTTACTGTGCAATATTGAAGGCGTGATTTCCATATTGTACAAACTCTACCTGACCTTGTCACTTGAGTATTTCTGCAACATCATTGTCATTTTTAGCATCACTGTCACTATCATCAGTGATGGTATTTGATCCTGTGTCACTTTCACTCGTACAGTCAGTGTTACTATCATCACTGTTCTGTACATCGAGACTAATATCACCATCACTGTCGACATCATCATCGTCGTCTACTCTTTCACTTGTATTGAGAGAATGCCCGTCTCCATTGTCATCTCTATCCTCTGCTGCTATCCCTTTGCTGTCATTCGCTGTTTTGTCAAGCACTTGAAGTCTTTGAAATGCTTCCTCTCTCTATGCCAGAGGCAACAGTCCCGCTTCCAATGTGCAAGCATAGATATTTAACAGATACACGATTCAATTTATGCTTTATAAACTTTCTGATGAGTTAAGAAACCTTGTTGAGCATCAAATTGAACATGAAAGTCATGATGGTATTCATGACACAGATGATGCCGATGATCACAATGATGATAGCATGACTAAGCAGAGCAAATATCAAGCTCTAAATCATCTGACTGTAACTTTTGACCATGTTCACAATTCTGATTCTGTTTATCAACATACGTTCCTTATCCTAAACCGTATGGTATGATAGATGCCAAGTATTCTGCAAGCCTACACAGCATGTGTATGTGTAATGACCATTCTTATTGTTTACAAATGAGTGTGGACGTGAATTCAATTTTGAACAATAATAATGCTGATTGTACTCAATAGGTTGTGTTGAAAAGATAAATGCTGGCATTTCATCATCCTTTTTCGATTCAAACAAGGAAATGAAGGTGAAACAAGAAAAATACAAGAAAAATAGCCAAAAGGTACAGCTAAGTGGAGCTTCAAATCATGTCATGTCATGATTTAAATCATGTCAAAAGTTGAAACCACAGGGAACATAGGAATCTGGTTATTGTCGTTAATGTTTGTTTTTTATGCGATTGTTTTAGCTTGAAAATATAACTATCGTGTTGTTATTAAAAGGTCAGCTAGTTTGATACATACTTAAAAACCCACTTTCTACCAGGCTCCATAGAAAGACCGTGAAAATAACTACAAATCGGGAGAAAGAGAACTTACAAATATTTACTCAGTTGCAAACCAGAATGTTCTGAGGACCCTCCTTCAGATTGTTGACCACAATTAGGTGACACTGAAGGACCTAAAGAGGATCACTGTGTCAGTTTTGTATTGCAATATACATGTTAATTCTCCAATCATAAGGGTGCAATGATAACCCATTACACATAATTTGGTGAGCACAATAACGTAATATACTTTGTTGGTCCATAATCAAATCATAAAAACTACCTCAAAACAAAACTTTATTGTACCTTTAAACAAAAGCTGACACCTTTCTTTTTATCCAGTTCTTTTTTTTTTCTATTTTCAAATTGTACACAGAGTACATCTGTTCCATCACGTATTGTTTTGTAAATCTACGGAACATTTTATATATTTAAAATTTATTTCTTCATTTTATATATCAATGTCAAACCCAAAACATGAGTTTCTTCAAGTAATGTTTTTCTTTTCAAAACAACAAATTTATTTTTTAATATACTATGTATACTACGATGTATTGGTTGCTTTGATGAAGTTTTTATGCGACATATAATTATGACAAGTATGTATGTGCAAGTGTTTCATGAACTCTACAGCATGCGGGGGTCACAGTCAGGAAAACTAACAATATTAACTTAACTCGGTTATTGAATCACTCTTTTAAGTGTGGGATATAGCTGAGCTGTCTTGACTGTGATGTCTTCGCTGGTAAACTGGGTGCCGAACGTTAATCCGATAGAGACTTTACTAGTTTTTTTACAAAGTTATAACAACGTAACAGAACAAACTTTAGAACCATCGCATTAAGCTACATTTCCCTATAAAAGCATGATCCCAGGGTGATTCGTTACACTTGTTCGTTATACTTAAATGGGCAAACGGTTTATATATCGAGAAATAGATATACTTCAGATGTACAGCGAGAGACAAGGACCTTGTAATGTTCAGCACTGCATACTTTTCGATAAAATGATGGAAATGTCTACAATTTAAACAGGCCTGAGAGAAATCGCTACTTAAGGGTTACTAATCTTGATAGTAGAGAGTAGGGGTGTTTTGGATAGATTTAACTTTAAATTATGATCATTATATATTGACTTGATTCCGCTTTGCCCCACCAAAACTCCATACCACTTACAATACACTATATGTAATTCAATTGGAAGGGTTAGTTCAAATGAAACGGATCCTTCATTTCCTGTCGTATTTAACTGACTGTGATTTATTGACAATGATATCCTACCCAGATTTAGAAATCACAGTACTCTTTCGGCAGCAATTCTGAACTTAAAATACATATTTTATTGAACGTTGCTCCCAAAATATACCCACGTTTGCGAGTAGACAGGATCTTAGCGCATTTGTCAATATCCTAAACTTTACAGATTAGATTATACAGAATGTGCATACATGCCAGAATTCTAACGATTGCATGACTGATAAGCTAGGGTAAGTAATCGTCCGTGTACATAATTGAATGATAAAATTGGGCAATATTTAAGAGCCTCAGGGTATATATCAAATGTAGATGCTATGAAACGTAGAAATATTGTGATCAGAAAATGTTGGTAACAGTGTTGAAGAGCAGTAGAATTTGTGTGTATGTCAGTCTATCTGTTGGCACGATATCTCAAAAACGGTTTATCGTCTCAGAATCAAATCTGAACACGATTGGAACTAATTTGGGATAACTGGATTGTGAAGTAATGCCGATTTAATCTACAAATGTAATTCATCTGCTCTTCTTTTTACATCACACACTTGTTTTTATGAATAATTTGCAATATTGCAACATTCAGCTATAGGGCACCTAACATTTTTGAGAAATTTGAAAAATATGAAAATCCAACTATCCCAAATTAGTTCCAATCGTGTTTCTTGTGAATTGATTCAGTTTGCAAATGGAAAGAACAGATTGGTTTTTGTTGGATGTGGCTTGCGTATATCATTCTTATTTATAGTTTATTCCGATTACAAAAAACATGAAAATTGACATGGCTGCACACAATTGATAAAAATTGCTATAAGCCTTAAATGTCGACCACACTAGTAGCTCTCAGTGTTGAAAGATTGACCCACGAAGATATGACATGTAAGTTGATTGTAATTAACATATTTCATGAATTTTCCTAATAAGAGATATATATGGTAATTGACTTGATATAACTTGACGAAAATTGCTAGGTACATTGGATATACTATAATATAACATTTTTTAAAAGTCATGTAGCATTTTTACTATACCAAATTACTAATTTGCATGTTTAACGATTTTTCCTTATGAGAGATATGTATCTGGAGTGACTTTATCCAAGTTAATGAAACTTGCTGTGTACATTGAAGATACTAGGACATTACATTCATGCAAGTTGTTTAGCATGTTAAGATCAGCTAATTGCTAATTTGCATATTTATCGAAATTTCTTATACGGGATATGTACTTGAATTGTCGATCAAAGTTTACGAAACTTGTTACTTACTTGAAGATATTATGATATAACAACAATGAAAGTTGTTCACCATGTTGAGATCAGCTAATTGCTAAATTACATATGTCACAAACTTTCCTTATTAGGGATATATCTGAATTGACTCGTTCAAATTGACGGAACTTGCTATGTACATTGAAGATACTATGCTACACCATTATTGAAAGTCATTAAGCATTACAGCTATTACTAATTTGCATATTTAATGAACTTTCCTTGTCATGGATATATATCTGTATATACTTGATCAAACATTACAAACATGCTATGTACATTGAAGATACTACGATAAATTACTGAAAGTCGTTTAGCATTTTTACACTAGCCAGTTACTAATACAGCTGTCAGTCCCCTGGGGTAGAGAGGAATGGGGTTCTATGTGCAACAGTTTATTTTATCTTATTTTATTAATTTTGACTTTGATATTTCAAAGAAAGTTTTCAATTCTAACCGTTCGACTGCTTTCTTTATTACTACAAGTAATTTTATTAATTTTGACTGTTTGACTTCGATATTTTAAATAAAGATTTCTACTCCAAACCGTCTGTCTGATTTCTTTATTACCTACAAATCCTTATCTCCTCTCCAACCTGTGTACATTCCAATCTAATTGCTCCGCAAACATTGTCAACTTGCTAATCGGTTGTCCATCGGATTAGTTGATTAAGTCAACGCCACAGCCGTCCCACACATAGTAAAATAAGTCTTATTTTACGATGTACATTTGTAACTTTTGTAACCATATTGTCAAATGTATTGTCAAAGAATTATTCCTACACCGGGCTACTGAAAATGATAATGGCAAACCAGAAATTACAGGTCAGTATTCGGCAGTAGTTGTTGGTTTACTTGATTACCCTTTCCACTTTTTTATTCGCTGTCGATTTAACAGGTTAGCGCACGACATGTAGAGTGTGGAAATGTTATAGCCTTGAACAAGAAATATACTGCATATAGTAGGAGGCATAGCCACTTGTCCTGCAGCATTTGCATTTTGTTTATCTTTTCTGGATAGTTGAAGTGTTACTTATCAGTTTCAGCCCTACACTTATGGCACATGATGAATAAGTTTGGAATTAATAAGAAGGATATCCGCGATTGTGATATAATTGTGAAAATGAAAACTTACTTACGTCATATCTTACTGAACGACTCAAACGTACGCGGTCTACAATGCCAAATTGACGCAGAGGATCGTTAAATCTTATCTTAATGATAAGCTCTCTGAAATGCTATGATACAGCATATTGTACTGTACCAGGGTATTGTGAATTGAACTTTGGCATGATGTGATCATGATACTGTTGCATGGCGTGATTATGATACTCTGTACTTCAGTGGTGTGATTGGGTGTATTATTTTGTTGGGTTTAAAGGTTACTGAGGCGATCTTTTAACAATGCCTTCGTAAGCCGTATGAATGTCAGAAATCTTTGCTACGCCCCTAACCTGCACTTTTGTAACCATGGAACTTTTGTAATTACATTCTTGCACGGCAAAACAATTACACAATGAAAAAGAAAAAAAAAAACGCGAAAGTGTACGCCGATATGATATTACAACTCCACTGCGCTATTAATATCTTAATGTTTACTGACAGATAATGACTAAGAACTGTTTGATTTAATTTTTCAACGATATACTAGTATCATAGCTTTGACACCGCTTTGCGGATGCAATCATGTTAAAATATTCTACTTTTGATGCATTTTAGTATGTCTACTTCATATATTAGACATACACGCAATAATTTTCATTGGCAGACCTGCTGTACGACCTGTGGTATCAGATCTTTGGAAGAGCTGATATTGAGGTCTGCACCAGAACTGTTTCTCAGCAGAGCATAACGAGTGTCATTGCATTTCTAATACAGGTCTGATACAGTTCTGATACATAATGTATTTTACAGGTCTGGTACATCAGATCTGATTAAAGTCTGATGCATCAGGTCTGCTACAAGTCTATTCGGTATGATACAAGCCTGATAACTCACGTTTGACACAGGTCTGGTACACAATGTCTGTAACTGTGTTACCCGTCATGTCTGTCCCATCTTATCAGACATACAGCAGACATCATTGTTAACCAATGTATCAAAATGTGACACACGTATTGCAGGGAAATTTTGTCATTCTGTCAATATTTCTCTATGTATTCTAGATATAAAAGCAATGTGTTTATGTGGTTTATCTTTTTTCTAATCTAAGATTCTCGCTTCTTCTTGTTCATATAAATTGGTGTTCTTGTATTGAACTTCAAAATCTTGGAAAGAAAGCCTTTATCTTAATTTTGTACCGGTAGAATCTTCTTTATTTACATGTTAATTATTTCAAAGATATTGATCACATAAATAGTCATCCGTAATCCAAAATCATAGGTCAAAAAGTACATTTAGTTTTGCAAATGACACCGCACAGCACAGAGCAACACGGTCTATGAACAAAGTACCAATACACAACACAGTTTGAGTGGAGAAATAAAGCATGAACCTTCGTTAAAACAACCAAGAAGTGATGTCAGGTCTTTTGAAAGGGACTGTGATCGTATAACTGACGTGTTTTTTACTTCAAGACTTTGGGATCACTCCAGCAGTATTAAACACCAACAGTATTAATTTCAAGACCTTTCAAGACCTTAACAGCTACGCTGGATTTATTCTGTAACACTAAGTTAAGTAACACTCCTCCATCATTAGATCTAAAGTCTCAATCTCCTTCTGGCAAACTTGGTACTATTTCTTGTCATTATTGTAAGAAGGTGGCATTCAGAGTGTCTTAATTGAAAAGAAACGCGAAGGTCAGAGTGATTAAGATGAATCTAAGCCCACCGGCTTTATTTCTTCATCATCTCAATTAGAGTCTAATAAAGTGTGCAACACACTTTCTGAGGTAAAGATTCCAAGACAAGAAATTGACCTTTTTACGCTAACAATTTTCTCGTTGTTAACCGATTTTCGAAAGGTTATGCGAATTACTTTTCACGTGATAGATTGAAAACCAAATGCTCCTCTATAACTCAGCTTTCAAAAAGTGTACAATTCATGGGGTTCTGAGCTTATTAACACCAGAGAATTGTTAGATTAAAAAGGTCAACTTCTTGTTTTGGAACCTTAAACCCCTCTTATCCCCAATCAATTAGGTCAAAGTCAATTCTTCACAAAATAGCATTATGGGTATTTCCACACCATTTCTTCACGATGGTTTAATATCACTTTCTAGTGATTTTTCTTCCGCTAATCCCATCAAAAATTTAAGAGATACCGGAGCTTCCCAGTTTCTTTTGTCGCCAAATACCCTGCAGTTTTCTGAAAGTCATTTTAGGTTCTAAAGCTCCTATTAAAGGGGTAGATTGTAGTGACTATATTCGTGTTTGACCCCTACCAAAACAAGATCAGGAAATGAGTTCATGTTGACAATTATGTGACACTACTTAGTTCCCAAAGGCAAAACCATTGAGAAACATAAAGGCAAATACTACAGTTAGAGTTTTAGCCAAATTTTTCACTTTGCTTTGTCTTCCTAAGTGTGTCCAGTCCGATCAAGGATCCAACTTTATGTCTGGATTTTTTTCATTAAGTCATGAATCAGCTAGGCATTAAACACTACAGGTCATCTGCCTATCACCCAAAGACAGGGTGCTCTCGAGCGATTTCATCAACTTAGAAAAATATGATAAGGACCTACTGTTTTGAACTGAGAAGCAGTTGGATGAAGGAATTTATTTCCTTCTCTTTTCAGATAGAGAGTTAATTCAAGAGTCTCTTTGCTTTTAGCCTGTTTGAGCTTGTATTTGGACATACAATCTGTGGCCCACTCAAGCCTTTTAGAGAAAACTTTCTATCAGATGATAATGACTGTCTAAAGCTTTTACAACATGTATCAGAATTTCGTACAAAATTTCAAAGGCATTTGAATTTGCCAGAGAAATCTCGAGTCGTGTCATCATCAGTCTATGAAAGTCAAATAAGATAAAAACCTCAAACAAAATTCAAACCTTGTCAAAAGGATCCTGTTCTTCTTCCGGTTCCTGGCAAACCACTCCATGCCTGTTACTTTTGTCCTTATCTCCTTGATAAGAATTAGGTGATACAAATTACACTTTATAACTTTAACACAACCTGTCAGTGCAGTCAGTTCAGACCATTACAAAGGTAGCGATAGTGAAACTTACTTGACTGAAAATATCTCAGTGAACACTATCACAAAACAGACACTTTCCCAATCCCGAGGAATGATGACTGCATCGATCGAGTTGGAAAACCCTAGTATGTGACAAACTTTAATCAACTGAAGGGATTCTGGCAAATCCCTCTGACTGATAGTGCTCATGAAATACCCGCCTTTTTACACCTGACAGATTGTTCCAATACAAGGTAATGTCATTTTGGAATAAAGAACTCGCTAGCCAAATCCCACCGGATGATTAATGATGTCATATCCAGATTAGAAGAATGCGAAGCTTACATCGATGATCTTGTCCTTAGGAGGAACACATCAAACTCATGTGGAAGGTCTTTCAGAGACTGAGCAAAGCAATGTTGACTGTCGACCTCGCCAAATCTGGGTTTGGTTGGGCAAATGTGACTTACCTCGGACATACTGTAGGGCAGGGTGAGGTAAAACCTATTGATGCCAAAATCAGTGCCATTTCAAGTTTTCCCATGCCAACTTGCAAGAGACAACTGATGAGCCTTCTCGGTATAGCTGGTTACTACAGGAAATTCTGTCTAACTTTCTCCACTATTACTGAGCCTTTGACTAACTTACTTTAAAAGAAAGTAAAGTTTATTTGGTCAAAATAATGCCAACAGGCATTTGATACACTTAAAGCCAAACTTCAAAGTGCTCTAGTCTAGTCTGCAAATGATTTAGTTTGCCATTCAAATTAGCTCAAATTCAATTTATCAACGCACGTAAACGTTGTACAAACTACAGCCATAAAGTTCTACAATACATTGACGGTGCCTGTCGGTACAGTCACCTCATTTCTAAGAGTTCTCAGGAAAGGCGTCATGTAATTCTAAAAATTTATTGTATTTTCATTTTTAGGAAATAGTAGTTTGTTAATTTTTATGATATAAACACAGAACTAGAAATATATTTAGAGAATAATATATTGCTTTTACAACTACTTAATTTAATCCTGCTATGCATTTGCTTCGAATTTTCATTTTTTTGCTACAGAGCAAGTTAAATAGTTCCCCTTTATTTAATACTGAATTTGTGACTGCTTATTGCAAATAAAATTAGAAATATTTTTACAGGGTCGATCATTGCAATGAAAAATTTTGTACAATGAATTTAAATCCGATTTTAGTGAACGCTAGAAAGAACATAAAACTCGTCAACAAATATTGAAAAATCAGTATTGCTCAACCTAAGCGGCATTCCGCAACGTAATATAGGAGAATCAGATTTCCCAGTGTGCTGATTTCAGTTCATTAGCGACATTTTTCACTCCTGTCTATTAGAACAATAGCCATTACAGGATCAGTTTTCCCTTCTCCTGCCAACATTTTTTTTCAAAACTTTCCCTCACCATAAATCAAACGATTCTACCCTTATCAAGTAAACCAAGTGTTCAAATCAGCCAAATTAGAGATTTCACATGGAGATTGGTACATCTGTCATTTCTTTACGCTATTCTAAAGCGTCGTGACCTCTACAATTGGAAGGAGATATGTACTTGATAAATAAAGGCTTGATTCGTTAATTGAGTCGTAATTGATTAAAGGGGAAGTTCACCAGGATGATTTTTACATATGTGCTAGCTTTGTGGTCACTTACCCCGGAAAAGCTATTTTCGCCATTTATAACTCGCAAGATTTTTTACAAAACCGATAGAAATAGTACAGGAAGTTGCCCATGTAATTTGAATCATGGGAAAAAGCGCCAAGCTTGGAGCTTGCATAATGTGATATGGAAGGGACCATTTTTCCATGGGTATGGCATTGTCCACTCACCCATGCTTAAACCAGTCTGTGCGTATTTACATAACTTTTGTTTATACTGAGTATCCTTGCATAAACGATTATTCACTTATAATAAACTGTCCACTGTCAGATTTTGTGTTGCTGTTTACTACTGTGTTACTGTGAGTGGACAATGTGGGGGCCATACCCATCCGGAGATGGTCCATTCCATTTGCTGTTTACTACTGTGCTACTTTGAGTGGACAATGTAGGGGCCATACCCATCCGGAGATGGTCCCTTCCATATCACATTATGCAAGCTCCAAGCTTGGAGCTTTTTTCCCATGATTCAAATTACATGGGCAACTTCCTGTTCTATTTTTATCGTTTTTGTAAAATATCTTGCGAGTTGGGTAAATGACCACAGAGCTACCACATATGTAAAAATCATCCTTGGTGAACTTCCCCTTTAATAAAGGCTTGGTTCGTCTGCCCTCTGACAGATGGCATCTAAACCAATGGTTTACCTTGTAGTGGTAACATATTAATTTTCAGGAAAACAAACACAGGAGTGACCATGCAACGACAGCGTCAAAAACCTTGAAGGTCAAAGATTCGACTTCCAAACAGATTTCCAAACATTAACAGCTCTTTCCTCATGAAGGGCAAACTATGAAATGTTGCTGGAATTCTCTACGTGTAATATTTTAATATGGTTCCACGACGTAGGTCAGCTCAGAAGTACCATTAGATAGCAAAAACATTGTACCCTTTCAAACGTCATTTCTACCAAATTAAATGACGTTTTCCTCGTGTAATTTTAATGTTGTCATCTCCTGACACTCATAAAAAAGTCTGACCGCTGGGACGCTGTTTTCACTTCTGCCCACATGCCTTCTGTGTTTTGTTTCTTTTCTGTTCTGTTCTGCTCTATTTGATGCCTACGTTCAAATGTCAAAGTTCAGTTGCCTTGTGTGTGCTCTTGAATGTTCTAGCATGCTAAGATAAGCATGTTTAGATTGCAATGAGCGTTACTTACGCAAAAGGGGGCGAATCTCTTACTACTTGACACAGATTCGGCTTCAGGGTCTCCTTTGTGTCATAAAAAACAACTGTAGCAACAACTTAGAGCGTAGCCCATACCATTTGTAACATCTGAGGAAGCAATTAGTGCTTATTTCGATGCATGAAGAGGAATCTAAAGCCGCCAAAGACAAACTGATTGGTTACTATTCAAGGATGAAATTTGACATGGCTCTCTGATCTGGTATAGTTTACACTCCACATATGATAGACCATAAAATTGGAAAGACATGTAGTTTATTGATACAGTTTCAGATCCACAAATGGCAGTTTCGAAGTCAACAAATGTCCGGTACACGACCTTCTGTTTACACTCTCACGTCAATTTTTTTACAAATAAAGCCACGTTCGTTGTCTTTGTAAGGCGGTTCAAAAACTCCATGTCGAACACTGACCCGGATTTTAATGACAACAACCTTGTAAATGTGTTGAACAATATAAAATTTCACAGAGAATTGCAGGAGGTAGCAGAAATGTTGATTGTTAAGAGTCAAATTAACCTAATATTAAATATTTCTATGTGCAAGTTCGATGTTATCATCGACGAATTGTTGTTTTCGAAACGTAAGCATTCATTGACAAGTTAAACTCAGGGGAATTGCTTCCATTCATAGAAGGAGCGCCTGTAAAGTTTCTATTTTCCATGGCATCGTCAAAATCAACCCAAGCCAGCATGGTTGAGCACAGTTCACCATAAATATCCTTTGAATACATCATGTTGTGCATTTTTTTGTTGTTATACATTTGGACAGATTTCGCTGATTGTACAAATATTTAAATGGTCGATTTTTCTGTGGAACATCTGGTAGATGAATCGATCGTATCAATCGCCATTGTTTATCCATCACTTCAAAAGGTTGGTTTTCTAATGAGGGAGTAATTACGATAGGCCTATCAGATATCGATGCAATGGAATTCCGGTAACTTCAGCCTGGAGTTTACTAATGGAAAGCAATGATAATAATTATGCATTTTATACTCCCTTTAAGTCCTGATAGCTCACAGGAAATGTTTGGCACACCTTCGCTTGCACCATTGATTATAATTTGCCGAGCTGGAATCCGGCAATCTGATTGGCTTGAGCCGGGGTTTATATTCCTAATAAGAAGCCCTGCGCGCTGTGTAATTTTTGAGCTCGCTCAAATTTCGAACTCAGGTTTGAGAGCTCTACGCGCCATAATGTCGAACAATTCTACGCAGACTACGGATTTAGATTGATTTCTTTTATAATATAGTCTGATGTAACTCGAAGAATCCACAAATAAGAGTTTGTATAAGTAACGACGGCGATGTAACAACAACATACTTTTTGAGCGTTTTTTCATGTAAAACTCTTCAAGGTCTATTTGTAATCGCGATATCGATGCTTTGCGTTACCGTATTGTGTGGAATCAACTGTGCACGCACGCTCGCGTTCTTGAGCTAGGCTCCTGAACCGTCGTTCCAACTTCGGTCCTAACATTGTCCATTTGTGTTAAACTTAAGTATATAATGAGGTTATAAACGGTGCACTCGGGTATGTTGTTGTGGATATATGACCTCTGGGGTGAAAATTAGCATATTTGGCGGGAAATAATCACCCATCATATACATTCGGTGATATTTGGCGGGAAATAATCGCCCATCATATTCATTCGGTGATTATTTCCCGCCAAATATGCTAATTTTCACCCCAGAATTTTATTTCCCTGGGTGATTATTTCCCGCCAAATATGCTAATTACACCCCTGAGATTTATTTCGTTAGGTGATTTTTTCCCGCCAAATATGCTAATTTTCACCCCAGAGGTCTTATATCCTCAATGAAATACCCCCGCTTGCCGTTTACAACCCCTAGCTAGCTACAACAGTGGACAATTCAGGTATTGCGAGGATATTATGTATAGACCAATTGTTTACGCACCCTGGTCCTTATTGAAACTTCAACGGATAGGAATGTCATTTGCTGTTGTGGCATTCATGCTTAGGGGCGACGTCAAAAGTTCAATGAAGGATAAAAAACTTAATTCTTTTAGTTTGTGGCGGGGGGGGGTTGACCTAAAAAGTTTCTATCCTACAAATCGATTTAAGGTAAAAAGTGCCAGGGGAATGAATATTTTGAAAAATAGAGCAGAAATGCACACTTTCGTGTTGAAGCCAGCGGAGGGAGTTGTTTTAACACGGTGCAGAGCTGCACCTGGCCTAGTTAGTGTAAACAATGCAGGCTGTTGGCCTCTGTTGCACCATAGACAGTAGTTTCTCTACTGTCTATATGGTTGCACTCGGAATTTATAATTGTATTTTGCTACATTTCTGGTGCACGTGTAGTCCGCCTGAATGGAGTAGTGTTACAACCACCACGACAGTTGAGATAGTTTTTATACCTCTGGAAGGAGAAACCTGGACTTTATTGTTGTTGTTCTTGTTCATTCATTGTTAGTATGTTGTATTTATATTTGATGAAACATTTGGTGACAATGTAGTCATTTAGGTCTGTGTACACACTTATAACTACCTGCCGGGGCTATATATGCAATTTTGAACAAGATAAAGATTACACTGCGATTAAATGTTCGCCCAAACATTAAATCACAGCTCTTAGCCCCATGCAGAAAAGCTAAAACCTTGATACTATGCATATCTGCACTGAAATCTTCATATAAACTGCACAGAGTAGTCCAAATTGTAATGCATAGGGGTGAATGTTTTCAATTGTGACACTGTATGTTCTGATCCTTTTTAATATTACCAATTTTTGAAAATGCCAGGAAATCAAAATGACCGTTAAAATTTTAATTTACATGTGAAATGTTTCTGAAAGGAATGGTTTCCTAATGCAGTAAAAGTTCATATCTCTTCAGAGGGTAGATTTCAGAAAGGAGAGAATAGGTAGATAATTTGAGGTCAACAAATTTCAAGAGTTACAGCTAGTGGGGCTTTAACGATGCATTACTTTATTTCACCCCTAAATTGACTGATCCTTAGCTTTGCTTTACATAGAAAGAGCCTGGCAACAGGTTCAATATAAGTCAATTAAGTTTCTAGGGGGGTTGGGGAGAAACTAAGGGAATTAAGTTTTTTATCCTACATTGAACTTTTGACGTCTCCCCTTACTGACTAAACATCCTTTAGCTTGGCTAGCAAATGCGTATAATCCTTATAATTTTTTTCTTTCAGATTGCTCTCTAGCTAACTTTAAGAGCTCTTATGTCATCGAGCTCTGGATTCATACACGCATCTTATGTGTGTTAAATGTCTAGAGAAACATATTTAATCAATGCGGGCCATAACTAGGAGCATTATGGTACCGCGAAAGACTGGATGATTTATCTACCTTCATCAATAGCTGACACGCTTCTGTTTTCGTGATATGTAGTTGTTGTCGGGGTTCTCACTCACTCAAATCAAAATAGCAGAGAGGTACTACTAGAGGTATTTCTGTGTTAAAATTATAAAAAAGCTATTGAACTTATATTTTCTTTTTCACATAATCTAGCTGACTGAGATGTGTTGATTTCACGTGATGTGCATTCATTTCACTTGAGGTCTCTCGTGTACTTTCAACGTGAAGAAGACATAAAATGATTGATATGGGCAAAAGGTCAAAATATCATAAATGTAAGGTGTAAATAACTTGGAGAGTAGAAGCCAAATTACAGAATTGCTTCAATTTTGCGTGTGTCGGTGAATATTTGTGTTTACATTGTGTCCACAGTGAATTCATTAAAGGAACATATTCCTAACTAGACTAAAAAGAAAGCAATTGCCGGAGAATCCGCCAAAATACTTTACTCTGTAGCAAAGTCTTCCCTGTTGCCGTGATAAGTTACGATAACTATAAGGAAAACATCATCAATGAAAGGGTATTTGCCAGACTTTGAAACTACATAGCCACACTGACAGTAGTAAATGCTCAGCAACGAAGTCTAAATAGATGTCCAGTAGAATAATCAGCATCATATATCACCGTATCATGAAATGACGCTTTGGTCTTCCTGTGCAAAAGCACACAACTTAATTTTCTAAAAGAATTCCGCGTACCTCCACACAATCACACAATCAGATGCTAACTCTGATCCTCGTACCAGGATCCCTCAAAGCTTGTTATTGAAACTCGATACAAATACCCAGGTCACGGTGACAACAGAAGACCGAAGGGTGTAAATACACGGTATTATGTTGCGTATGACTCATCGAACTTCCCCTTAATGGACGTGTTTTGAATGAACATCGCGTGCAATCCTATACAAAAGTTAAAGGCTGGTGTTTGCGCCAGATCGCCTCATTAAAAATTACTTACTAGAGTACAATTTTAATGGCAAACAAAAAGTTATCACACCTCCATAGTCCTCTTAAAGACTAAAACAAAGGCGATCCAAGGGATCGCCAAAAGGATTGAGAATTTCCCTGGACTCAGTTTTGTGATACAAGCAAACACGTTAAGGTCATGACTAGCTTGCTGTGGAAACGCAGCTATCTGTTGGCGGGTAGCGTGCGTCGCTATGCGGGTCAAAGGTGGCGGAGTTGATCTTTGACCCGCATAGCGACAAACGCTACCCCGCCAACAGATAGCTGCGTTTCCAGAGCTAGGTCATGACAAGCCAACGTTCGGCGAGGCATTTATCACACACACTGACTTTCGTTCACCTGCATACGACCTACCCTTCTCTATCAATACGAAACAATTTTGGGGTTCCGAATATTGACATTTTGCAGACTTAACAGGATAGCATTTGATACTTCCCAAAAATATTCCACATTTATTTTTTTCAGTTTCGAGGCATATTTGAAATGTTTACAATTTTCCAAATCCACCCAGGAACTTGTGGCCGATTCCTCATCAATAATATGACAATGCGTTCAGTATATGTCGACTGCAAAGAGTGCTAACGTTTTTATACCTTACAGCGCCGTGCGTCTCCTACGGGTAGGAATTTATTTGCTATCGTCATTCCTATTTTCGTGTATGTGCTACTGCACACGTACCAAAGGTTGATTGTCCTGCCATCCCATTGTTTGAGTATTTGGCCTCGAGCCTAAACACACGATATTGGGCAGCAGAAAAATCAGCGTTTGAGCCATTGTCAGTTTTCACACTTAGTCTAATTATGTGACACAACAATATGCGCTGTTTGATCATGTCATGCCATTGTATTGCAACCACGCTGCGCCAAACAAATCGAAGGCGAACGAAAATAACTTTATTTATCAAATAGAATAGCATTAACCCAAACTTTCGACAGTTCCCCGGTGTTATGGCCGACATTGTTCGGCAATATCCATTAGCGCTTATCTGGCGGTAGAAAACGGCAAGGTTAGTTTAACCGCATGCAACACGGGGGTGAGTTAAGGTCACTTGATTTGAAAAAGTTGACCTTGGAAAAACTCCTCGTTCGGAGTACAATAGTATTCTGCGTGATTTTGTCGTCGTAGTCTTGGCAAATCAGTTGAAAATTCAGTGAATATTGCTTGAATTTATCTACCAATTCGAAAGAAGTCACGTTGGCTTCCAAAACAAGATGTCACAGAACTAGCCTGATAATTGTGTCTTTATTACATGGGCCAGGTAACTCAACCTCTGATCTCAAAAGACAACAATTAAAAATTGTATCACTGTCCTTCGGCCAAGAAACAACGTAGCAATTTTTTTACCTGCCTGGCTAGATAATGTATCTCGATGAATAGTTAATTTACGACATCCAATCATATTTAATTTACCCAGGAAGAAACAGAAAAGCAGGAAAAAAGAGAGAGAAAACAGGGTTACAAGAAGAATTTACTGGTCAACTCCCTACCACAATATGGGAACATTCCTTAGCTCAACTCAGAATGTGCAGCCACATTATGTGATGACACTCATATGAAACAAAGGAGATTTTGTGCTGATGATTAATTCAAATTAAACCGACCAAAACAGTTCATTGCGATCACCAATTCTCTACTTTACGTTAACGCTTCGGCTTACCGGGCCCCTTAAGTGGAGGATATTTCAGATCGCAACATTTATTTGCAACTGTCTGTGTCTCTTCATACATGCAGACCATTGAGTGCGACCTGAGGACGCAGTGTCTCATTCTGTGGTTACCCAACAACCACGCAACAGGTAACCTAACAGCCATGGAAACATAATGATACAAAAACAAGGTATGTTACTCAGTTTGTTATAGTTTGGGTCCAGTCACCTTTGCTTTGGTTCAGCTGACGAGAAACAATCTGAGTTACGCTGGTCTCTCGGCAGCGCCCTCTGTGAAGAATTTTGTTTCTTTTAAGTGGACTATTTGGAATTTTGCGATTTCATTGACTTGCGCCGAGTGATGTGTTTTCTCGTCCCAATTAAAGAATGAGTGAATGAAGAACTAGTCAGTAATTTTGGCATTTCTGAGTTGGTCACCCTCTGTTAATCTGTTTGCGTAAGTCATCCTATTTTTGACTTTTTGACCGTAGGAAGGATTTCATCTTTAATAAATCATGATATGAAGTTTTAATATTATAGTAATGACAGGTCAGGTCACCACGATTATTTTTCGTTATTAATAGTTAAATACAAAAATATAAACATATGAATAAACTATGCATAAATATGTAATGTTTCAAGTGTAGTATTTACAAAAACATACATCGACAATGCTTTATTGTTATAATAAATGTTATACTAAATAGCACGATGTCGACAAAGGTATTTTTATAACGAATTTTCTTGCCTAAATTCATGTTAGCGGTAATTACGCAGCAATGCGGAGGTGGTATGAAGTTCGGCAAATCCAGGAATACACACGCCACGGTAATGTCGAGTGATCTAGAAAATGCTGTTGTAAATTTAAAGAAAGAAGGCATTTCAAAAGAAGTATCAAAGCTACACTGTATTTTTTTTCTTTTTCCATTGCAGATGAGGGTGGGTGGTGAGGGAAAGGGTTCAGTCATTCTTCCTTTGCACCAAATGAAATCCGACAAACCCCTTCACAGCGGATAAACTAAACAACTTGCCTTGTTTCCTTCATCTATTCATTTGGGTGTCAATTAAGACATTGATCACTTTTTAGCTCTGCTGTCAGCGACGCGGAGCTTATCCAATAAGCTGATTTTCCGTCGTCGTCGTCCGTCAACAATTACCTTCACCACTGAAACCACAAATGCAATTGTTTTAAAATTTGGTACTCAGTTCACTCGGGGTGACGTCACTAAAGTTTGTATTTTGTATTTTGGGGGCATATTTGCTTTTTTGGTAAAACAATCTTCTTCTCTGAAACTACATGTCCGATTGCTTTGAAATTTTAAATTCAGATAACTCTGAAGTACTTTAAAATGAGTTATCAAAGGTCTATAAATACACAGATTTAGATACTTTTGAAAAAATTATTCATAGTTTCCTCATAGACTACCATGTATAGTGAATCAACATTTCGGTGAAATTCTAAAATCCAATTTCTTGCACACATATCCATTTGTAACCACCCTTGTCTAATCAAGTACATTAATATTAATAATTGAGAGTACATAAATACACAGATTTACCTATTTTTGTATTGGAAAAAAATATTCATAGTTTCCTCATAGACTCCCATGTATAGTGGATGAACATTTTCAGTGAAATTCCAAATCAGATTTCTTGTACACATAATATGCATCTTTAACCATCATATTCTAATCAAGTACAATTATGTTAATTATTCAACGTCTGTATATGCACAAGTATAGCAAGTTTTTAATTGGAAAAAAATATTCACAATTTTATCATAGACTCCCATGTATAGTGGATGAACATTTTTGGTGAAATTCCAAAGTCAATTTTTTTGTACACATACTAGTTGTAACAACCCTATTCCAATTAAGTACATTTATGTCAATTATCAAATGTCTATAAATGCATAGATATTGCTAGTTTTGTATTGAAAAAGTATTACATAGTTTTCTCATAGACTACCATGTATAGTGAATCAACATTATCAACAGCTGATTATCAATTAAATCCAAATATCAAAATTTTGTACACACATGCTTGCGCAAAAATATTGCGATCCACCTGTTATACTGTCCAATCCCTTTGAGGGGTAATTTCAAAATTATAGCAAGTCAGAAGGGAAATCTGAGCATTAACACCTTTTGAGTTTGTAAGGAAGGTCATTTGAAAAAATCTAAGCTTTTTTATTTGGATTCTATCCCCGCGTCCAAAGGTGTTTGTGTGTGCAGCTTTACTCAAGCAATGTTGGGGGGGGGGTCATGAAATTTTCGTTATCTTAAAAGGGGGTCATCATGCAAATTTTTAGTGCAATGGGTAGGGGGGTTCACTTATTTTGAATGATGCGCAGGAAGAATTTGCCGGCCCACCCACGGCAATAATAACTGAACGCTCCCTTAGGATGATCTCAGTTACATTTGTTCAATCATGGTGGAATTGTATATCTTCGTCATTTTTGGTCAAAAATCTTTAAAAAATCTTCTTCAAAACTACAGGTCAGATAGCTTTGACTACGGATGACCAAGTCAACAGATTTAGTAGACAAAATATTGCTTCCTTCTTTCCTTTTTATCTTTTCTGTTGGGATTCACGTCAAGTCACATCTTATGATTACGAAGACATCGCAAAATCGTTGAATAGTCCTACATAGTATAGTGCTGATTTACTCATATATTTAAATTAGGTTCCAGTATGTTAATCACTGATATGTTTACCTTTTTCAAATACACTTTTCAATAACATGTAAAATCGTCATTGTACGAATACATCATTAATATTTTTTGGTTAATTACTAATACGCAGAGTTCAACCATGTTATTCAAATGTTTAAATTTAATTAATAATTGTATTTTAAATTTAATTTTCGATGGCTTCTTGAGAAGAGCCATTTTATTTCGGCGAACGAGAAAGTTCGACGTAAAACGCGTGCTTGAAAGGTACAGTTGACAAACATACTGGAGGTCTCCGTCGCGATGTCGAGAACATGGCAAGGTGAAACCACAGACAAGGAGAAACAACGATGAATGAAAGTTGTCTCCGAATACAGTTAGTGCATCAGAACTAGGTGGCCGAGATGCAGTGTTAGATCAGCGGAGAGTCCACAGTTGTCATGATTGTTGGCAGCAGCTGACCTTGGACCGAGACTTTGAATGGATCCTTAGACACATCCGGTCAAGGTTCATGACAGCTACCGTCGTTGGCCCGTTTATCAGTTTATGGCTGGTTCGAGTAGCCTTTTCACGCTCGCATCGTTTACATGGCCACTGACCACAGGCGTTATGTTGACCGGGTAGTTTGTAAAAGCGCAGTTTATGCTATAAGTTTATCCTACGATCCGACGTTCTGTTATGTTGCCTTATCACTGAACGTCGGATCGTAGCATGAACTCATAGCATAAACTACATGACATAGTATTAACAAGAGAGTCAGTCCAACTACAACTACTGAAGCCTTCGATGGAAAATGGGAGCACACAATCATAACATAAATTTGGTAGAAGAAAAAGTGTGCTCGACCAGTGTTTCCGTCTTCAAGGAAGATTTCTTTATTTAAACCAACGTTTCGGCAGTACACAGACTACCTTCTTCAGGGTTACACATGTTGACGCTCTTGTGTGTCAACGTACACTGGTGTTCTATAATAAACTACACTTTTACAAGCTACCCGGTCAACATAACGCCTGTGCTACTGACATACATAATATTCCATGTGTCAAACCTAGTATCATCTAGGAGATTGCAAGCGTACTGAGTTCTGTTTCACCTATACGGCAACGAACCGAACCATGTTGTGAACAACGTAGTACCACAGAGTAACATGGACAGAGTCGCAACGCCTGCATGCCCTTTGTTCCATGGTCCATAGACTATTGGCTTTTCATATTAAATTGAGCTCCAAAGGTGTTAAACTTTTTAGAGGCTTTGATTGTGGTTGATAATTACACGAGATTATGCGAAAAATAAGACGAGATGGCATCGTACTGCCAGTCGCGTAGCAACCATAGTTACTTTGTGAGCTCTCAGGCCAGAAACACTGCTTCACGCCAATCAAAACATAACACGCCAGCAGTTTCATAAACATGTCCTTCCTTGACGCACGTGTAAAAGAGGGTATGACTGACCGTAAACCATTGAGTAAAACCAGACAGTATCGATAAAAGACTTTCAAATTTGATTCAAACACACTCATTATATATTCATAAAAATATGAAGGAATTTTTAAAACGGTAAAACTCATTTTCCTGAAGCTCAAAAACACTCCCGTTTTCGCCAGCACGTCAATTCTGCTCAGCACCACACGACAACAACAATACAAACTTTGCCGAACATACTTTCGCTTAACAATTGGCGAAAATCCGAAAATTACCGAAGGATTCATGGTCGGCACTCTTCGGAAAAGAGAGGCGAGAGCAACCTGAGGCGAGGCGAACATGGATGGGTTACGTAACCGCTTCACGCCTTAAACAATACCCGTTGCCACTCTATCTATGTTTCTCTATGATTACTACGGCGCGCCAAATGTTTCAAAAATATTTATCGTCATAGAGTAAAAATAAACTGTCAAATTTTCTTTCTAAAAAAGTCTTAAGCGTGTATGAATAATAAAGAAAAAAGTTCTTTCGTCCATATCATTGCATTTTATTAATGTACCTTTTCATAAAAATAGCATTCATTTGAAAATACGTGTCATGAAATATTTGAATGTGCCTGTACAGATAAAGATGACGTGCAACCGTCTTTCTTGATTGAAATAAAAATTCGATGGAATCACGGAAGAAAATAAACGAGAAAAGTATTGTTGCAAAAAAGAGCAGAATGTTATGTAATGCTTAATTGTAAATATTCTTTAAACCGTAATGAGAAGATAAACTTTTCAAAAATTTGGAAATACCACACTCCCATACTTATTGACGTACACATACACGTGTATTTGATATAAAGGTGCAATGAATGCTGATTATAAGGAAAAAAGAAAAAAAATCAAGCACACACACAAAAAATATTGAAATGATTAAAAACAAAACCACAAATAGTACTTGCACTACTACCAAAAAACAAAACGAACCACCATCAGGTCTGACTAAAAAAGAAAGAGAATCACAATTGAAAAGTCGACGACATCGCGCCGGCGTTGAGGCTGTAAAGAAACCAAAACGAGGTCACCTTGGAAAAAAAACCAAAGCGAGGTTACAAAAAAAAGAGGTTACCAAAAAAAAACTCAGTAGAAAAAAAGAGGCCCGTTCGAGAAAAGAAAACAGAGTGGGACACCCCGCAGATAAGGCCCAGCATGAAAATTGAATAATTGTACAACGTCATGATTGTTACAGTTTAATGCCAGAGGGTTTTGGATCATCACACTCGGATGTTGGACATGATATTTGGGGTATTTCAGCGATAACTCTCAGCTTCTAGTCTTCAATATCATCTCATGGACGTCCAAGTTACCGACACGTCCCATTCTATATTAAACAGTTACCAGTTTTGGTTAAAAGTGGACAAAACACTCGTGGTGGTTCGTCGGCTGCCAGCGGTCCCCTCGCTCCAATGTACACTCGAGGTGGTAAGCCAGCGGCTAGCTCTGCATGGCAGGGCTGTGGCCTCCGTGGGAGGCCGTGTAACGCCGGTAACACACAGCCCTGCCATGCAGAGCTAGCCAGCGGCCGGTGGTCCCGTCGCTAGTACAGTAGGCCTACACGCCGGCAACCAGCGATCCCCTCGCTGTAAAGTGTAGGGCCGCCTCTCCCAAATCATAGACAGTCTGTGCCCAAACCCCAACAAAACGATGGCTTGCCGCTAGCCCACGGTTACGTGTGGTTCGATACACAGCGGCCGCCGTGCGGGTATGCATAGTAAAATTGCATACCAGGCAGCGCGCTGCGGCCTAGTTCTGCATGGCAGGGCTGTGTGTTACCGGCGTGACACGGCCTCCCGTATAACGCCGGTAACACACAGCCCTGCCATGCAAAGCTAGCAGCGGCCGCTATGTATCGAACCACACACGTATCCCGTGGGTTTAGCCTCTAAACGGAGTGTGGCAAAGGCAAAAATACTCGGGCTGAAACACTCCGTTTAAATTCGAGGCAACGTTTTCACTAGTACCTGTAGAACGCGAACGCGCCCGACTTGACAAACACTGATCAAGCAGCCGCTATTTCTCTGTACACTGTAGCTCAACACAACCAGCAAAGGGAGTGGTAGGGCTACGGAACCGCAGCAAGGCTGCGCTGTAAGTTACCGGATACGGCCAGGCCGTATAACACCGGCGTTATACGGCCAGGCCGTATAACGCCGGTAACTCACCCAGAGCTATGTATAGGCTACTGCACAAATATCGTAGCTCCATATATTGGACTGTGTGGATATAAAGATTTCTGCAATGGGGATCGACATGTCGTGTATGTGCCGGTCTAGCCCTGCGAGTATAGTGAGAGTGTCTGGCGTTGCGAAGGCCGGACACTCTCGCCATACTCGTAGTCGTAAGGCTTGTACAGTTGCGTCGCTCGTCTTGTCGAACACGGAAAACGATGGACGTTCTCTCAACACGCGGCAGATTTCTTCAAAACTATTCATTTTATCATGATTTGGGTGATCTTTGAGGATAGACGAGGAATTAGCAAACAACGAGGTGGTTTATTATCATGGTATTTGAACCCGATGTATCGAACCATACGTATAAATTATACGGCTAGTTTTCAATCGGGTTCGAACCCACAACATACCATACGTATAAAACTGTGTAGAAATCATGTAGGCCAAACGGCGATGACAGTGCGGCTCGGTGGAAGGCCTACAGTGGGCTCCCTGCCATACCGCGCCTAAGGCATCGATATGTTCGCAGTGTTGCTATGAAGGGTCATGGGTTGTACGTCTCGCTCGTGATCTGACCTGTGGACTGCCTGAAATTGGCTCAGTTAACTTGACTCTCTGGAACTATTCACTGTTAGCTTGGACGTTCTTTAGGTGATATTGCCCACTTCATTTCATCAAGTATGGTTTCAAGTAGAGCAGGGCCTAGCCAAACAGAGCTAGGTTTCAAGATGTCACGTTATCACTGAAATGCTCAATTAATATTTCGTCAAACATTGGAGTATGTGGTGATCGGATTCCCCGCTGTTGGGGATTCATCGATCGAAGGAAACGTGAACCATGAGTTTTTGAATAAAATAATTGTAATTTCGGGCTTGTTGTTTTTTTTTCTGTGGCGAGTGCTCGTTTTTTCTTTTTTTTTTTTTTCTTTTTCTTTTTTTTTTGCTGTGGCGAGTCCTCATTTATTTTTTCTTTCCACAGGCCCACGCGTTTTTTTGTATCTCTGTTCATGGCATTTTTTTTTTTTTTTTCGTTTTTATTTTATTTTATTTTATTTTATTTTTTGTAGATGAGATCCACTTTTGTCTAGAGCCATCACTGCCGAATTTTTTCACCGATTTTCTCTCTTTACTGTCAAAGCGGCTGGTGATTCATATTATATTTTTGATTATCTATAATACGTTTATTATGAGACGTAGTGCTTTTTAATTTTCTGAAGTACATAAATAATTTTATGTATGCATGGCTTTTTTTGTCTGATTCTTTTATAATTATTTTCTGTATGTGGTTCACGTTTTTATTTTTTGTACTATTTTTTCCGAGTGGTAGTAGTGATTTTTAGTGATTTTCTTGTGAATTTTGTGGACGTATCACTGTATAACATATTTTTCGGGTTTTTTTTGTAAAATCAGCACTCATTGCACCTTTTTCGCGAACTATTATACGTGTATGTATGTCGATAAGTATGGATGTATGACTTTTTCAAATCGTTGAAAATTGTCTATTTCCTAATTACGCTTAAAAGAGTTTTTCTCAAGTTAAAATGAAGTATTAAATGACATTTCTGTCTTTTGTTTTTTAATTATACTTTTCTTACTTATTTCCTGCCTAATGAGACCGAATTTTTATTTCAATTGAGAAAGACAGTTTATTTTTGCACTGAATCGATAAATATTTTTGAAACATTTGGCGCGCCGTAGATTACATGAAGGACGCTCATTATGCAAAGAGACGCCGTGCGAGTACATGTGTAGCTTGAACTGAGAGCTCCAGAGATTGTTGTTTTTTGTGGGGTTTTTTTATATATAATGAAAATTTATGAAATGGAATGCTCTACAGCAGGATAAATACCTGATCAATACATAACAGCTCCACATTTTTCAAAACGATAAGTTTTCGGGACAATTTTAGTGAGTAACTGTGCGTGACCAGTGAGAACATCGACCCAGGGGACGCCGAGTGGGATTTAATATCACTGTCAATCACACCTTGTGCAAAGTAAGACACAAGTCAGCTTGATGTGTACCTAATGTCGATTAGCATTCGCCTTATCTGCTAACGGTGACTAAAATAAATAAAATGTGTCAAGATTTCCAGTGTCGAAAATAGTTTCTGGACAGTTCTGAAACTTTTGTACCTACCCACCACATTTCTGGGGATAAAAACGTGATCAGACGACGTTCAAGTCGATAACATCTTGGTTACCGTGAACACGGTCCCTCCACAAAACGTGCCGTGAAGAAGAAAATGTATTATCGGGTTCTCTCTTACTGGAAAGTTTGATGGCCCTGAAAAGGGCCGTTTGGTTTGGTTTGTGGCTTCTACCGTACACCCAACGATGGTAAATGTGTATGGTACACCGGGCAAATTTGGATATAACGGTCCGACGACAGAAATCACGCAAAAATGGCATATCAATTTTCTTCTTGAGATGAGTACGTCATCGGCCTGCCTCAAATGCTGTTTTCGGGCCAAAAGTCGCTCATCACGCCGAGCATGTGTCCGGTCAAGAATATCCCAATACTTCCGACAGAGTCGGAGTCAGATAGACGCGTTGTCATTGCCAAACTATGATGATAAACTTAGAATGAAAAATCAAGAAATGTTCTATACCCCAGCACAAAGGTGTGAAGCGGTACGGTATCCGTGTATAGTTTCCGATGGAGTGTCGTTTTTACCGCCATGAGTCTACTAATAAACCGAATGTTTATTTGACCATAGACAGTAGAGTAGATTTGACCATGGAGCTAAAAAAGGATGATCTGACTTCCTCTGTTTCGTTCCGTTATCACTTCGAGCGTACGTATCCACGTGAGCAGTACCATCGTATCGATAACCGACGCGGTGCAGTTCCGCTGCATATCGATCAAAGTTCATTACGTCTGAGAAATTTACGAGATTTCCTGTCCGAGTTTTCGAAATGCATGATTTTTGTACTTTTTTGGTTCCAATGCAAACGAAGTCTCGCAACACAAATTGGCAAATAATGTAATAATAATCTGGACTTGTTTTCTGACTTCCGACCGCCATCTTGGCCACATAAGTTTTACCTTGACTAGTTGAGCTCGTCGGGATCACGGTTCAATCTTCAGAAAATACTCATTTATATTATATCGACACCGATGTTTCCAAATTTAATAAAACGTTAGTTCTAAGAATTTGAGAGATTCGAGCGATGCAGATCGTGTTTTTTACGTATCAGTTTATTGACTTGCAAATTTGTGGGTCGAGGCATAGACAGTACAGGGGGAAGATGGTCGAGGACACTGTCCGCATCCGGCGCCAAGCGACACACTGCTGGAATCGGTGAAATCTGTAACTCGAACCACCAAGTATGGTGAAAACACACTCATGTCAAAATGAACGTAGTCCGACGTGTTCATCAACGTTCGAGGTGAATAGCTTATGTTTGTAAATCTACTAATGTAGCGGCGTTTGACGCAAAACAATAAAAACGTTACTATGTACAGGGTGGAGTACCCACTAATGCGTGAACCTGGGATTGAGAACGGTAGCTTTTAATGCGCAGTCTTTTATCGTTTTCCAAAAAAACTTATATGTTATGCTCGCTGTGGGGCCGCAATGCTGAATAATGGAATACATTATCAGTAATAATGTGGGATATGACGGCAAAAAATTCACTTGTATTGACAAAGCTATAATATAATGGCTGTTTAGATGCGGTATCGGTTGACATTTCTACGTTATTAGTTTATTAAATCTCTTATTGGTTCATTCGTACGTTATCGGTTAGGGAAAATTTCTACGTTATCGGTAAATGTTTGCCTCGTTATCGGTTACAAACAATTACTACGTTATCGGTTCGTTACTACGTTATCGGTTGATTTGATACGTTATCAGTAATTTTTACAACGTTATCGGGTTTGATACGTTATAGGTTAGTTACTACGTTATCGGTTGTAACAGGGCGCCCTCTAAAGTTACCAAGGAGGTAGTAGTTCCTGTAAGGAGATATGCGTGATCAGTCTTTTTCAGCTGAAAAGGTTCTCTCAAAAGAAAAGCGGACATTTCACAGTATATCGACATGCCAACTTTGAGGGTGCCCCGTGACAGGACCTCGAAAACCGAAGCTGCATGTAACTGCACAAGGCTGAAGGGTGCTACGCACCCTCCCTGCCTTAGGGAAATTAATTTTTTCTTATTTTTTTTTACTCATACACCCTGAATAATACTCGTAGGCACCCTTGCAGCAACCTCAACAAGGGCTAGCTACCTTGCCCATCATGGAAAGACTTTGGGGCACCCACGTAGTAATATCTCAACGGGTTGACTGCCTGGCCCTACTTTTGTGAAGATACTCGTGGGCACCCTCGCAGCAACCCCTGGATTTCATACGCATAAAATTAAAACTCTTGTACATTCTCACAACGCCTCTGTTGAGAGATGCATTTTTCTCTTGTGCATACGCACAGAAATATCAGGAAAAATACTAGTCTAGCGAACGGTGCGATGTTAGTTTCCGATAAGCAATGTTACGGGGAAAAAAAATGACGGAGAGGATAACCAATATATCCTTGTTGCAACTAGCAACTCGCTAGACTTAGGTAACTTATATCAAGAAGAATAAGAGTAGTAATATGCGCTGGCGCCCACATCCTGGTAACTAATAAGCCAAAATGTGCCAACAGCATGACCAAGTGAGAGTAACATAGCAAAAACAAAAACAAAAAGAGATAAAGAAGAGCGGGAAAGAAGAAACATATGGCTAGATAGCAAGAAGAAACGACAAAGGCGGGAAGTTTACAAGTGCAGAAAAGCCCGTGGCAGGGGGTGTTGCATGACAGAAAATGTGCAAGAGAAAACAGCTGCTCACGAAAAGGCCGGCAAATTAGACTGAACAAAGGATAGAAGAAAGGCATGAATTACCTGGCTTGTCAAACGCTATAAACTCGTAATCTCTGAGAAGCCGAAACAGGAGGCACCAAATGGAGACAACGCAACGTGATGTATCCTAGACTTGGTTCAAGTCGGTGAATTTCTAAAAAAATATTTTGTAATAGTTTCTCTTGTGTCTCTTCTAATACAAACCTGTTTGGAATTGGGCAGCCAAGGCCAGGTTTCCTCGTAATTATTTGAACGTGTTACATTTGAGTCTGCGCAGTAGTGAGTTAGTTTCTGCCGGATTCACCGGAGAAAGTCCCCTGTATATAGCGCTCACCCCACTCCTTGCGTTCACCCACTTACGCGTTTCACATGAAAACAGAACACAAATCATCGCGTTCTCCCCACTCAAACATTCACAAATGACAGACTTGAACCAAGTTTTGATGTATCCTAACACGAGTTCCAACCTCAACGGAAATATGGACGTTACCTACGAGGGCTGTCCCTTGCATGTTTGCGCAAGCTGGCGTTGTTCCTTGAGTTGGGCCGTTGTCTGGTGTGGTCTTGTGGTGGTTGTGTACCCGATGGTCTTCTGGTATGCGCAGCAACGAATGTCTTGGCCAGCGTCCGTGGGTAGAGGTGATAAAGCCATCGCGTGTATGCCCGGCGTCGTGCATGTTCCTGCTAATGTGCAGCGTCCTCGGAAGGTTGTATCTGATTGGTCGATCGCAACTTTTCACAGTAACTTACGGAGTATATTTGTATTATTCAATTATAAGGTAAAATTCATCCAACCAATTTGATAACAGCTTCCGAACGCTTCACATCAGCCCTCGCATTGCAATGAGGTAGAAAGTCTATTTGACACGTAATATCCGTGTTTTAAAAACTATCATGTGCAACTGGCCTATCAGTGTGCTACATTTGGAACTCTTTTTTTGGAAGTCTTTATCTATTCACGAGGCCTTCATGATGATCACATTGCGAATAGTGGGGAGGACATGCAAGCACAGTAAAATTGTGGGGTAAATCTTAAAAAACAGAAGAACAGAGATTATGGATATTTTATTTATAACACAAAAAAGTGGATTATTACACGTAAAAGAGATGCATTACAAGGCTTTGGCTTTCCATACAAAGGCCAATGCCTTTTAGGGAAATCATATACGATGAAAAAAGTATAAATGAAATTTGATATTCAGAGTTGATTGAAAAACGTCCGGCGTGCATCATTTTCACCATACAATCGAAAGTTCGATGTCTTGTGACGAAAGCCGTGTCATTTTCGGTTGAGAAATTAAATCAAAAACGTCCCAAATCGTCTTTTAAATGCTGTTAGAGACCATACGCCAGTTGTTAAAATGCAATTGGTATATACTTCTCGCCAGTACGCTTACGGACAAAGAAATACTGCAGTCAAAGATTAGTTCAGTGGCACTCACCATACTTCATTAATGAGAACTCTGTCACATTGCGAATATGAGCCACATTGAGAATTTATGTTTTCATCCAATCTTCCAAACCTAAGCGCCCCATTGTTTATGACTGTGTACTTTTGGTACCCTTGTTTTGCAAACATCTGAAAAATCACTTTCGTTCGCCATCACCCTGAAGACACCAACTGACCATGCGACAGCTGCAGAGTGTTGGCAAGACTTGGCGGATTTGAACTGAAACGGCTGTACAATATTCATCATTTAGGAAGAAGACAGGTTGCAACGCGTTACACACCTAGCACGTCTGACACGCATTGTCTTGAAAACGAATAAGGGCAATCAGAAAGAAGTAAGATTGCTGCACATTCTCAGTTCAAATACTGAGAAGACCGAAATTTGCATGTTAATGATGCGCGTCACCGAAAGCCAAATACAAATGATACTGTCGTTAGGTAAGCTTGTCCAATAAGAAGTGATCACGCCACCCCTAAACAGCTGCAATTTTCAATATTCAATTTGACACAAAAGTTGAAAACGTAAAATACGTTGGCACAATCAGAGAATGAGATGCCAAAGGGCTTGTAGGATGTCCCATACTTACACTTGTAGGTGACTTTCAAAATCAAAGCTTAATGCATATGCTTTAGAGAGTCAAGGCAAAAGTTTCGAATGATAGCTTCTAAGTGCGATAATCAGAAGAACCTTCTTACTTAGATTTTATTCAGAAACAAACGTCTCAATTGACTTTTAGTGTTTTCAAATGCATTGACAAATCATTGAGTTATGATTGTTTAATGTTCAATCAAAACATCCGTCGGAAACGGCTCAGCTGCTATAAAACAAATATTAAATTGGCCAATCGTTGTAAATTTAAAACAAAACGTTCCATTGTCTTTGCTAGAAAAACAGGTCAATTTTATTTCTTTTCTCACTCGAAGTCTTAGTCCTGCAAGAACGGTGTTTTATGTACAGTGTGCGATGTTTTTCCTGAGAAACGAATTCTGGTCTGAATCAAAATTAGTTGTCAGCGACTAAACTGGACACTAAACAGACAGGTCGAATAATTTGCATTTTGATGTGTTTTTGAGTAAATTATTAAGAAACATTATTGTGTTTTGCAAAGGCAACAAAAGTCGCCGAATGCAAAATATCGCAGAAAAACATTTTACATTATATGAAGAAAGGAGCCATTCTATTAAAGATATAGGATATTTTATTTCCCAATAGAACAGAAAAGAAAAAGAAAAATACAGGCACATTAAGGATTAGTAAATGGGTAGGGACTAGAAAATAGTATCATACTAATCGAGTCCAGCGCCCTACCATTCACGATCGTTGAATTTATTATTTTGCCATAGGGCGTCATGTTGAACATTGTGATCTATCCTCGATGTTCGAAATAAATTCTATGTCGATGTAAGTACATAAATTATAAAACTTTGTGGTAGAAAATATACATGAGAGAGAAGAACATGTCAGATAAACAAGAGATGACGTTTAAGGTCTCTTTTAACTTTTGACTTAGATCTCAAAGATCTTATACTTTCTGGGATTTGGTTCCAGAGTGTAACACCAGAGTATTTCATTGAACACTGTCCTATATTAGTGGTATATTTAGGGATGAGAAGATTTCCCTTGTCTTTCGACCGAGTAGGATACTTGCTTGAAAAGTAAAAAGGAATTTCTTAAGGAAAATTTCCACTTAGGCCAAAAAAAGAGAGAAATGTTTCTGGTCAGGTCTTTCTTTAAAAAATGGTGCGGCGACGCGCATTTTATTTTATTTTATTTTATTTTATTTTTTTCCCTCAAGGGAGGGAGGAGGGTCAGTTTTATAATTTCATCAATAGAGTCACATATATACTGTTCATGCAGTCACTGATCATGCCCCTCAAAGAATTTTCTCTTTCTCTTCAGCCATTTTGGTTTGGTGTCAGCCACGGCCGCCGGCCACAAACAGGAAAAAAAGGGTGACGCGCTGTTGTTCAAGTGACGCGCGCGCTGACCAGAAACATTTCTTTTTTTTTTTTTGGCCTTATAGTATCATAAACAAAAAGTACAGCTTGATAAGTATATTGCGTAAAAACATCAATCGCCAACTCATGAAACAATGGTGGTGTGTGCTCTAATCTGTTGGAGTTTGTAAGAGTACGTACTAAGCTTATTCGTTTTTGGGTAAGATGTATAGGCTTAAGGTAAGTTGTGTAAGTATTCCCCAAACTTCTAACGAATAAGAGATATGTGGTAAAATGAAACAATTATTGAGTAGTAACAATATTGGTTGAGGGACAATGTGATTAATTTTACATGATATACCTGCCTTCGAACTTATTGTTTTGTTAACTTTAATTGTATGTTCTTTCCAGGTAAGTTTATTATCTAGGTCAACCCAGTATATTGAGTGATTTGAATTTCATAAATCTGTTCCCCTTAATACTGATTATGCCGTGGCATTGTACTAGTATATTTTACCCCGGAATATTACATATTCAGTCTTTTTTGTATTTATTGTTAGTTTGTATTACTACACCAGTCCACATGCTGCAACTTTTCATTAACATATAATGTAAATTTATGACTTTTGTCAAGCTGAAGGAACGAAATCGACGTTTTCCCTGTACAATCCGACAAGGACAATAATTCGTGATATTATTCATTAAACATCGCAACGCGACTCAAGTTTGTGGTTGATTTTAAAAAATAAACAAACAAACAAAAAGCAAACAAACAAAGCTTTTCCAGCTTTCTTGACACCCCAAAACACAAAATGCCAGATACTTTTCCCTTCGAACTTTAATATGGTGAACATAGTACGTAAGCTGCAAGTGACTTGACAAACGTCTTAAGCAACGAGGTGTTTCGTGGCCAAACACTTTCGATCATCATGATTAAAGTTTAGCTCACGACATTATTTCAGACAACAGAGAGTAGAGTTTATCTGCGAACTCTTTTCGTACACTAATTCTGTGTTCACATCATCTTAATGTGAAATTGAATATCACCTGTCAACTTCATACGTCTCCAAGTCGAGTGCCTTTTCATGAAATCGTGATGGAGATTCTTGTTGTATATCGCCATGAAAGGTGACCGTCTTTTCGAATGTAATCAATATTTTTAAGGTCAATTTTATCGATGTCTAGATCGTAATCTTATTTCTTATTGTAGGGATACTCTTCTGCTCTCATTTCCATGAAATAGTTATCAATACGTGCTCTGAGGAAGCGATAATGGCACGCCTTTCCATGCTTATTTCGAGAATGCATTTATAAAACTGATAAAGGGAAACGAAACCAGATTTTCTATTGTCTATATAATGGTCTTTGATGTCAAGATTTGTTTCGAACAGGGCTCCATATGACATTATTTACTACACACATTCTCGCAGGCCAGAGCAATAATTTCCGCTCCGCTGACCTACGCAAAAATCAAGCGGCGTTGGGTGATAAGACTCGCCGAAGAGGGCGTGGTGTACGACGATGACTACACATGAAATTGATTGCACTTTACAGTTTTTTCTCTCTTGCCCCAAATAATGACACTTTAATTTGTTTATTTTTTTGGAGAAGATCAAAGCGTCAAGTTTCATTTAATGCTGAGTTTTTTCTTCTTCTTAAAATATTTCTGGCGAGAGTCGTGGATTTCCTTTATGATGTAAAGGTTTGTAACTCTAGTCTTTGGTCCAGTAGAAAGAGAGGAGGATATTCTTTACTCTTGACAAAACTGCTACAAGTGTCACCACGAATATAGTTTCTTGTGCTGCATCTATCTCCCCCCCCCCCATACGTTCTTACTATTACAGACCTTCAGTGTAAATATTCTATTTCCCATCAGCTTATACATGACCGTTAGAAACAGGTTGTTTTGTGTGACACTATCTATTCTGTCCATTTTCGAACAGAGATTAATCTCTTTTATTTTCTTCACTAACGCCTGACGTAATTTCCATTTTATGCACCCTGTACTCAGTTCGCTCATTTCTGGGGAAATTTGTCTTATGCTGCCAAGTGCGTATTCTCTACCATTAAGCCCATCTCAAATATAATTTTCACAAATTACTTTTTGCCAAGTTTTGAGGAACACATCTACAAATCGACCAGCTGAAAAAGCCACTTGTGATATATTTTGGTTTGGAATTTCGCTTGGTGAGTTTAAACGGTTAAACTCATCAGAGCTGGGTTATCAAGATCCACACAGGAAATGAACGATAACCCAGTCCTTATGTAAAGTGCTGTACCTTGTTCCCGTACGAATTCAACATTAATTTTATAACAACCTAAGTACAAATACTGCCATGCCAAATGTAAAGTAAGGATTTCGCAAACTATTTTCAACACAAATCAGCTTGCATTGACTTACAGAATCCGCACATGAAGCTTGACATAAGATCGACTTGCCCAAGTCTGTGGGCTTAATTATGTCGTAATAAAATAAATACATTTCAGCAAAATTTGTCTTGATTTAATTCTACGTGCGTGGTATAATCGCGTAATGGCAGTGCGATCGCTATGCGTGCACCCACAAGTCGTTTGGCGAGCACAAACCTACACAAAGGCAAAGCCCCTCAATCATGTGACCTGGCAAAAACCACATCTGGAACGGGATAAAACAGCAATAGGAGAGAGGGAACGACTGAATAAGTTGATAACCGTTATTTAAACGTCAAAAACGAAAAACACACAAAGCGACTAGTGGGCTAGTCTAGACATAAAATCAGCGATTTGGTAGACCTCGGTATAAAGAAAGCGTTTGATACTAATGACTGCTCCATTTTGACAGATAAACTTGACCACTATGGAGTGAGAAATACCGAACATAAATTGTTTCATTTCTATTGAAGTAACCGTACTCAGATTGGCTATAAAAAAATAATTCTTTCTACAGCTTCAATGATAAAAACTGGTGTCCCGCAAGGCTCCACGGTGGCTCCGCTGCTGTTTACATTTTATAAAATGACCTACCGTTATGTTTGAGCCGTTTTGGCGTAAACGTGTCCGCTGCCGATACAGCTTTTTGTCATATGCATGTGAACATAGATGAGCTTTGTATGAGATTTAGAATACGTTAATATGCATTGAGAGAGAGAGAGAGAGAGAGAGAGAGAGAGGAGAGAGAGGAGAGAGAGAGAGAGAGAGAGAAGAGAGAGAGAGATACATGCATAAATAGATAGATACATGTGTGTTCGTTCGTATAGTATGTTGTTAATTATACTTGACTTAGAAGATATTCAAACGTAACGATAAAGAGATTAAGATTGCATACGCGAAAGGAAGGTAAACGGATACGTCGTCATTTTCTGCGCGCTCTTATCATGTACTGATGATGTCACGCTCTCTTGTCGTTTGGCAGTGGTTTTCAACGTAAAAAAAACTTTTTATTACGTGCATCTTCACTAAGAGCAATTTGTACGCCCTTCATTATAAACTTCATGTTCAATACTGATATTCCTTTCCTTCGTATTTTTGCTTAGTTATTTCGATTGATTTCTGATTATGAGATTTTTTTTCCAACAAAAAGGATACGAAAGTTGCACTGAACAAAGCCAAAGTATCCCTGTAATGGAAATTGCAGACGATGTCATACATCGCATACGAGCTGCTTTGCTTATAAACATTGTATTTTACCACCATGGCTTTGTATGGTTGTTCAAACAAAATTAAATTTCAGTATTTCAAGTTTCTATCACTGTGTTCTGTAAACCAGGTATCAAAGCAACATTGTCTAGTCCATGCGACTATGTGAACGGGAATGTGAGTCTGCACGTCTTAATCCGAACTGTGCAAAACGAACGTGTAAGCTACTCTGCGCTACGTTCTCGCTACGGGTGCAATTTTAACCTCTCCAGTAACCGTAGCCCTTACACCGCGAATAAAATGATGGAAAACCTGAAATTTAGTCTTGAATTGCGAGCTTGGATTGTCTTTGTTTTTATTTTCGTAGGTGAGGTTGTGTGACTGTTTTAGGTGATACTGAGTTCAATAACTTTGAGGGATGTACAAAACGAATTTGCTGGCCAAAAATTACTGAACGCTCCCCTGAATAAAGCATAAATTATATTCAAAACAGCTATTTACATTACACGAACTTCAGCTTGCACGTCATGGGAGGATGTAACTTTCGAATGAACCCATACTGGTTGATAAACAGTTATTTCATTCCTCGTCAGCCTTCTGCCAATTTCAGGATGTTGTTCCATACGAGAGACGTCTTGACCGCGTCTCTGAAAAGCCAAAGGTCATAGACGGCGCCCTCGGGGAGGCAAACAGTGAAGCTGTTGGTAATACATACGCGTGACGATTATATCCTAAACGGCTGTTCTGGCGATTTTTGTTAATTAAATATTTTCAATTCTGGCTTAACACAATATGGAAAGTGGTAGAAATAGATTTAAGCTGACTATCTTTTTTATTTACTTTTACATTTCTTTCTAATATCGACAAATTAGGTTCGCAAATTTTGATACCAACGACAGCCAACATATGTAAAATGATTATTTGCCAAGGATCAATATTCTTTGTAGTAGTTTTACATTCATGAAAAGTAATTAATTTCATGATACGCACATACAAAAGTTGAGAAAGCTTTAGTCTACTGGACGCAAATACTGACAAATACCAAAAAGTGTATTCAACAGAGGGCAGAAACAGACGAATATCGGATTTTCTCAATACTGAATTGAGGTAAGCTTAATTTGCGTCAGTAATGATGTCGCCGGGGTATATCCTCTATGCCAAAAGTTAATGCAACACACAAAGCGGGCATTACGAAAACGAGAGGTAGACATTGCACCCCCGATATCATCATATTCGATAAAAGCCCTTCTTCTTCCAATAAATCCCCGTTCATCGATAACAGTGGAACGCTCGTCCAAAACAAGCTGACAAGGTAAGAGATTAATATTTGTCGTTGTTTCATCTCGCTTTGCATGAAATAGTGTTGTACTCCAATATTCAATTCTACAGAACTTTATCATGCCGAACATGTTGCTGTGTAGCAGTATTTGTGCAGCCACAATTTACCATTCTCTAATTACCTGTAAAACTCATAGATTTGATATCCTGCAATCAGCATTGAGAGCTTTCAGAGACGCTAACCATCAACAGGCTGTGGCTATGTCTGGTGGTTCACTAGCAGTACATGAAAAAAATGGAACTTATTCGAACACTTATTCGACTGACGTTGTCATTTTCAAGGATTTTTTATTTTTCATTTTCAGACTCGAAATGGATCTTAGAGTTGTTCTCATTCTACTTTCTGGAGTATTTGTCGTTGTAGCACAGGTAGTGTAGTGCCTATTCAATTGTGCGACATTACGCTTGTCTTGTCGAATCAAATTATCCGCTGATTAAGAAGAGGTTCATGGCATACGAATATTGTAATGCAAAGACGCAGATGCCACGATATAAATAGTTGCATACTTTAAAACAGTTTAAGGATATTTTTGAATATATATGATTAATAACTATATATTTCAAATTACAAACTCTCTCATCATCTTGGTTATTCTATATTTTTCTTTTTGTAATCATGTTAAATCGCATTTGTTCACTGGGCTATATGACGCAAAAGTTAGCGAACTATTCTTTTCATATATAGAGAGCATGTGTGAGTTGCATACTGGCGTGTATGTGTTGGCGTGTGCCTTATTGAATTCCAACGGCAGTCCAAAATACAGCAATTTTGTTTGGTTATTGAGCAAGCGTTACGTCTCTGGGGTGATTTTTTATATTTGAACAGTTTTGATCGCTGTCTTCTTTGCTTAGGAGTGTAGGTATTATAGGATGTGTCTTCGAATCCGATCAGGAAGTGTTTTGTTAACCTCTGCTACCTCGATATGTTTTTCCCTCGATGAGTTGCTGTATTCACTGTATTTTTCTGTATTCTTCCTGTTTTTCTCATTATTTCACAACCCGTGTCACAGGATAACTGGTCGCAAGATTGTGTGCGTAAGTTCTACATCAATTGCTCACCTATGGTACACTGCTACTGACTATTTTTATTTTTTGACGTGTGAAAATGGTGTTCTTTTACGTATTGTAGTAGTAGTAGTAGTAGTAGTAGTAGTAGTAGTAGTAGTAGTAGTAGTAGTAGTAGTAGTAGTAGTAGTAGTAGTAGTAGTAGTAGTAGTAGTAGTAGTAGTAAAGCCTGCACATTAACGTTCATTTTTAAGAAGCGCACACTTGTGTACAATTTCTCTCCAAAATTTTAAGTGTTAGGAAATGTAACACAATCATGACATGTATGGTATTCGGAATGTGAGCAGATGAGTATTAATTTCAATGTTTAGGGAAACTCTGGTGTTGATTCAATTTTGATGAACATAATTCTGACATAAAACTTTCCTTCACAGCCTCTTTCTGTCTATGTAAGAGGTATGAGGTGCATTGCGAAATGCCAAAAGATGCCAACGCTGGGATGACCTACTATGAGTTTGCTGAAAAGATATGCGCTAAACGTGGAGGTAGCCTTGCTAACTTAGTTGATGCACACATTGATTCCATGGTTAGGGCCTTCATTGCCGGTGAAGGGCTTGATGGCCCCCCATGTATCAACAAGCCAACATGGGGATTTTTTATTGGTCTCACCGATGCTGCTAGCGAAGGTACATATGTTTGGAACAATGGAATCGAGATATGCGGCAACGGTTTTACAAACTGGGCTCCCGGCGAACCAAACAACAACACGAAAAAAGACAAGGATGGACAAGACTGTGTTCAGCTTTGGTAAGTTGCAAATAATTTGTTGATGTCGCTCAAACAAACAACTTATAACAGAAAGACTTATGATAGAATACTTGACTTAACCAGGAAGCAATCCAAGTAATTAGTGTTTCTTCAGAGAATCTGCCGTTTAGAACGATTGAACAAATCAGAGTCATTGAACAATTGCATTCCGAGATTATGTTGCTCAAATCGGTAAGAGAATGTTAAATTTTTCTCAAGGGCCCCTTAACAATTTTTAATCATTCCGAAAGCATTACCTTTGCCTCCCTTTATATTCATACTCATGCAAAGGGAAACAGAAAATAGATTAATTGACTGGCATCGTTAGGCCTAGAATGTACATACATCTTTTGCCTCCAAATTTAACGCTAACAAAATATTATTTGAAGGAAATTTTGGTTTTTGATAGGATGTTTCTGTTCAATGTGATACTAATTACATGCTAGATCGGCGTGTGCTATAGTTTATTTTGTTGCTTGTTTATGTTAGGTATAGACGTGGTTACGATGGATTATGGGATGATGAATACTGCAACTTCCGGCCAAAAGGATTCATCTGCGAGATTCCTAGTAAGTATTTTGTTTAATAAATCGATAGATCATATGAAAATAAAGCTAAGAAAACATAGGCTTATTTCGATTGATTGCACAGTTAATGATCATTTAACTGTGATACCGAATGATATCCAATGTTGTCTCTTACAGACCACTGTTGTTGCAGTGAAGCACCCAACTAGCTTTTTCACGCATCGCCAAATCTGCGGACCACCGCTAGACCGATCAATGAATTCTATGGACATTTAATACATCTAACACCCATTAAACTTTCCTTAGCATTGCTTACTCTGACCTGCAAACTAGAGAAAAATAAAAACAAAATAAAGTTCTTTACGACATGAACTGAAAATGTGGCATGAAGTATGTTTTATTTGTGAGCTGCGTGTGGGATTTGTTGTTTTGGAAACCGACCAACAACATCTTATACACGAAGTAGAAATGTTTTCGTTACTGCACCATTCGCTTAGCACCTACGAACACTCAGGAAGTTGTAACCGATTGAGGACTATGTCGATTGCCTCAAAATACTATAGTCTCAAGAGAAAAGTCAGTCAAACTACAACTATTGAAGTCCTCCGTGGAAAAAAGGAGCGCACAACAAAACATGATAAATGGTAGGGAGACAAGAGTGCTCGACTAGAGTTCCCGTCTTCAAGAAAGCAATTTTTATACAATAAAATACAACCAATGTCAGTCAACATATTGAATAATCACCCTCCATTACTGGTACTAATACTGGAAAAACCTCCGTAATAATTGGCAATATTAAGTAAACCACGCGCAACTTGATCTGTATATCACCTGCCAAAAATGCCGTGAACAATATATTGGGGAAACTAAAAGAGAATGTAAACGACTTGTACACAAAAACATACCCTATCCGAAACAAAAATCAACATCCTTAGCCAAACATTTTAGTAAACGAGGGCGAAACATAAGCTTCAGTCATTTTCGTGTCAGTGGTCTTTGTAAAATGTCCGTACTCAATACCCAGGAGAGACGTAAAAGAGAATTCTTTCAGTTATTTCTGAATTCGGCACCATGTCACCAAATGGCATCACTCGCAAAGAAGGTTAACTGCCGACGTGTCTTACTTGACGGTACTTTCTTTCCCTTTCTTATCACACCTAAGGGCTTGGTAGCTTTTCACCTTTGATTCACTACTAAGGGGTCAGTCTCTATCCCTTTCACACTACAACATTAGTTCGCGATGTGTTTACAGTTCTCTCTCTCCCTGTCTCTCTATCTCTCTGTCTCTCTGTATCTGTCTCTGTCTCTCTGTCTCTCTGTCTCTGTCTCTCTGTCTCTCTCTCTCTCTGTCTCTCTCTCTCTCTCTCTCTCTCTCTCTCTTACGTACATCGCTTTCACAAATTTCACTTTGTATTCTTTTAGTTTTTACAGTTCTTAGCCCGTTCTTGGCCAGTAATCCACGTATAACATCTTCCCCTGTATTTCACCTACATCGAGTTTCCTGGTTACAATATCTTCCTTTAGTGTAACCTGAAGAAGGCAGTCTGTGTGCAGACTGCCGTCAATCCTGCGAGGCCGAAAATGTGGGAAATTCCGAATGCCGAATTCCGACAAATTTGCGTCAGGATGGAATCCGACACCCTTGACTGAGAGTAGAGGAAAGAGAGAAAGGTGGAGAAAGGGATGGAGGTGGGATAGACTGTAGTCTGCACACAGCGAACAATAAGAGCTAAGTGAATGAAAATAGAAAAATTAAACGAACCTTGTAAAGGTGAAGTTTGATAGAAATTCTACCGAGTTATCTATAGCGCTGAAGGATTACGTGAGATAGCATTGCGCCTGCGTGACTTCAGTCTTCAACAGTCGAATGAGCACATCAGCAAATTGGTTCATCCTAAAACCAAGGTTCCAAATGCATACTACCAAAACATAACCACACTTGACTATACAGGGTGGGATAATGGGAGTGGCACGTAATCCCTTCAGCGCTATAGATAACTCGGTAGAATTTCTATCAAACTTCACCTTTACAAGGTTCGTTTAATTTTTCTATTCTACCTCGTTATCCCGCACTTCGGGATCACGTGAGACTTTAAAGCATCTGATGTGCAAATGAGACACAACACAGCATGTCAATATCAATTGCAATTTGCTTATATTACTCATTCAAGAATACTTGAAAAATCATAACTATTACAGATCGGTTTATCATAGTATCTAGCAAACGTAGTCTTGGAACTCCAACCTGCAATTCTCATTATACCTTCAATAGGAACATTTTTCCTTTTTGCCGCAGAGGTTGCAGCGGCTCTTGTACTATGAGGTTTAAATAAATTCACATCAATTCCCGATCTTAACATGACTATTTTAATCCAGCGGCTAATAGTATCACGGGACACTTTCTTATGAGGTTTTACATAACTTATAAACAACTTTGTTTCACCTGAACGAAAATTTTTCGTTCTACTTAAATACTCTGAAATCGTATGAGCAACACAGAGTCTCTTATCAGGTGGATACGCTTTCAACTTGATCACAGGAGCAATATAACCAGGTCTACTCTGTTTAATGTGAGAGTTCATTGCAAATGTATACGACGACTTGCCAACTTTCATCAAGTCAATGTCCAGGTTGTGAATAGACTGCACCCTTTGGCCACTTATCAATGCAACTAACATTACAAGCTTTAATGTCAAGTCCTTGAGAGTCAATGTTCTTACAGGAGACAACTGTTGCAAGTAAGTCAATACTGGTTGTACATCCCAAACATCATTGTATCGAGGTAACGCAGGCCTAGATTGAAAAACTCCTCTTATAAGACGAGCTACTAAAGGATGAGCACCAAATGTACAGTGTCCAATAGGAGTGATAACTGATGACAATGCACAGCGTGCTGTATTCATTGCACTGTATCCACAACCCCTTTCATACTGAGCAGCAAGAAAATCTATTGCCTGCTCTATAGGTGGTTGAAAAGGATTAATTTCCCTTTGCTTACAGAAGAAAATCCATCTATCGATGTAACATTTATACTGCTTCTGAGTTCCTGATCTCCATGAAGCAAGGATGAGTTTGGAAGCCCTTGACGAAATTCCTCGCTGTTCAAGGGATTCCCTGACAATTTCCATGCCACTAGTCGTAATTTCTTCCGCAGTGGATGAAGACTCTTTGTGTGTGGCATTGTCATCAGATCGCTGTGCATTGGAAGAAACACTGGGTTGTCTGTTAGTAGCTGTAACAGTTTGGAGTACCACACCTGCGTTGTCCACAGAGGTGCAATTAGAATTCCTGTGGCTTTGTCCTGTTCTATTTTTTGTAGAACTCTGGTTATTATGCTAAACGGAGGAAAGGCATAAAAATACAGATTAGTCCAACAGACAGTGAAAGCATTGACAAATTTGGCATGTGGATCTGGCCTCCATGAAATGTATGTTGGTAGTTGCCTATTAAGCCTAGAAGCAAATATGTCTATATCTGGGCAACCCCAATGCCTTGTCAATTTATTGAAAATATCAGGTTTAAGCATCCACTCTGTCTGATCATGAAATATCCGTGATTCTCTGTCAGCCTCTGTATTTTCACAGCCAGGTAAGTGTGCTGCACTGACCCAAATATTCCGATCTATGCACCATAACCAAATCTGTCTGGCAATTTTGTTGCATTCTTTTGACTTTGTTCCACCCATGGTGTTAATATAAGCCACTGCTGACGTATTGTCCGTTAACAATCTAACATGAACATCAGTGTGCGATACACACAGAGATTTCAGTGCATACAACGCTGCCTGTATTTCTAATATATTTATGTGTAATTTAGATTCGTCTATAGACCATCTGCCACCTGCTGTGACATCCCCTCTGACAGCACCCCAGCCTGATATAGATGCGTCAGAATTCACTATAATAACTGGTTTACCATGATCAATTTGGTTATACGTAGACGAGATGTTTGCAATCCACCAATGCAAATCTTCACGAGATCTGTCTGATAAACTCATGGTAGCATCAAAGTTACCTGCACATTTGCGAAGAGCCTCAATTTTGTCAATCTCTAACCAATGGTAAAATAACTTGCCATGTTGTACTCCAGGAAAACTGGAAACTAAAAGACCAATAGTCTCTGCAACAGCTCTTATAGAGACTTTGTTTGCCACATTAAGAAGATTTTCACATGCAGTCTTTAGTGTGGCCTGTTTCCCAGCTGTAAGCATTACTCTCATTGTAATTGAGTCAAGCAAAAACCCAAGAAAAACTAGTCTTTGAACCGGTACAAAGACAGATTTATCCTAAAACCTGTTTCTCCAAACAGATTTACAGTATCTCTAACATTATTAGAACATTCTAAAAATGTATCTCCTTGTAAATATGAGTCGTCAATATACCCAACATTGATACGCCCTTCCTGTCTCAATTTAGAGTAAATGGGCTTTAAAATTTTAGTGAAAATTCTTGGTGCACTAGCCAAGCCATTGGATAAACAAGTATACTGATATACTTTGTCTCTCCACACAAAACGTAGAAATTTCTGATGATTCCAAGCAATAGGAACAGTATAATATGCATCTTTCAAGTCGATTGATGCCATATAACAACCTGGTCGCATTAGTCTGATCGCAGACTGGAGAGATTCCATTTTGAAATGGTGATACTCTACTAAATGATTCATACATTTCAAATTTAGAATCATTCTGTAACTTCCATCTTTCTTTTTTCTCACAAAAACTGTAGAGATATACTCTCCGACAGAATGAGTCGCTTCAATGAGTACACCTTTCCCAATCAGCGTTTTAATCTCTTTGTCAATAATTTGGCTCTCAGCCTTATTAAATGGAATTTGTCTTGGCAAAATGCCTTGCTTTGGAAATGTATTCTCCATAAATTCAATGCGATAGCCCGACACACAATCCAGAATGAATTTATCTGAGGTAAGTTTTTGCCAGTTATGTACAAAGTATTTCAGTCTACCTGCCACTTGAATGGCTGGTGTTGGCAAGTGAGGAGTAACACTCACCTCACTGTGTGGCTGTACTAGTATTTGCCTCTCCCCTCCTTCCTGGGAAGACTTGACGACCGTCCTAAAAAAGGACGTCTACTTTGGTATCTACCACGGTAGCCTCTTCTACCTCTACCACGACCAAATCCTCGCATACTGGATATTTTCTGACCAACTTTGTTAGCTTCCGTTAAATCCTTGAGCTGCTTAGACAACTCATCACCAAATAATTCACCAGTAAATGGCACTGTTGGTGAACACAGGTGTCTATAGTTCTGATGCAAGTCTGGTTTAATACACTCACGTCGTCTCATATTAAGCTCATAATTTGCATGTGCACACAAAGCAACAGCATCAGTAGCAGTCTTAACTAGTTGTTCTAAGTTCAGCTGTCCTGCATTATGGTTGTTGTGTGCTTTAAGTAATTTATCCACCACTGAAACCATAGCACATATGCCCTTTACAAGGGTAGACTGTACTTTCTGAAATCTCACTTCAGAAGATCTAGTGTCAGGTTTGATCTGATCCCAAATCAGTTGATTTACTTTGGTTAAGACCAGAGATTCGCAATTCTCTGGACGTGGATAACGATCCATTTTCTCAGTAACTTTATCATCAGTTGATTTCTGTCTCATCAGTGTATTCACAAAAGATGCCAACTGTGAATCAATAGCTGGAGCACATTGCTCTTGAATTTTCCAATCTGAAGCAATATCACTCAGCACCCAGCATGAGCCTGTTCGCCCTTATCATCATTCCTCTGATCTTGTTTATCAGCAGAGTTGTCAGCACCTGACAATAATTGATCAATAGCTACATCAGTGTCTTTCGGAATGTCGTCATCAGTTTTCTGACGTTTAGTCGTTGGTTCACTCTGAGTCTCAGTCTCATCATATTCATCATCATAATTCGAATCTGTCAGACTCATAAGCACTGAAGTAATGTCACTGAACGACTTCGACATGTTCTGCTGCAAACTAGAAATGGTGCAAGTCATCGACTCACCAAATGTCTTCAATTCATTCACTATTGTTGACTCTCCACCACTAGCGACGCTAGCGGTCTCACTGACTGCCGTCATAGCCTTCGAAGTACTTGCAGTCGAGGCACTAGCTGATATACCAGTCTTACTAATGTCCTTACTTCTCAATCCACCATAAAGGTTTTTCTTACTAGCCGTTGACGAGCCTTGAACTGTTTTATGGGTCACCTTATCAACTTTGTCGCCTCTATGACAGGTCGACGGTGACTCGCTATCATGAAACAAAATGTCGTCGTCCATTATGGTTCTACGTACAACGTGGCCTGATATATTTGTCACGCAGTACGTACGTACAATATCTAAATATGGGAAATAACCCGTTCAATGTCAAAACATATGCGATCTAGAGTCGAGAAATAACTTACCTGAAGAATATACAAAATTACATCGCCCACACAACGTGGAGCCTAGGGCGAAGACGTCTTTTGCCACGCAAAGCCAGCGACGCACTGAAGTCACGCAGGCGCAATGCTATCTCACGTGATCCCGAAGTGCGGGATAACGAGGTAGAATGTGACAAGAACAAAGTATGACTGAGGATGTGTGCCGTGTGCAGAGAAGGAGCTGATAGGCAGAGAGAATTGTTTTTTTCAAGGGACAAGCTACCTTGGTGGTATCCGGCGGTCGAAAGGAGCAGGGTGGCGAATTCACAAAACACATCTGTGTCAAAAACACAGAGTGCACTTTGTGAAACACACCACACTGTTGTATGATTAAACTAGCAGTGTTTATTGCAAAAGAAAGGAAACCAGCTGAAAACTGCATGTATATACAAGAAACTTCAAAACTTCTCTCGAAAGTATGCTATAAAACAAAAGCAAAATAAAGTATAAAAGCTAATACTACAAAATTTCGCGAGGAACCCTTCAGTCGGGCAAGCGGAGTGCAAAGAGGGGGAAAGTTCATCACCTAGAGAGCTATGGTCAGTCAACTGTCCAAAGTTGGATCCATCCTGCGATGCCAAAAGTGTGGAAATTACCAGAATTCCCAAGGAAATGGGGTCAGGATGAAATCAACGCCAAAGCGAGGGAAGAATGACCGAAGTCACCAGAAAGAAGGAATGTGTGAAGGTTAACAGGCGTGGTTACCATGCAAGGAATGGTATCAGATGATGCAGGTGTGATGGTGCAGTATGACTATGGCACAGGGAAGCTCGAGCCCAGGGGATCATAGGTTTTATGATACGAGCCTGGGGGAGCAGTCTCTTTGGGACAGATCGACTGTACGAGTCCAGGTTGAAATATCGAATAACGAATCAGAGACGAGGGAACTCGAACCAAGGGGATGATAAACAAGTACCATACGAGCTGGGGTGGGGTCCCAGGGACAGGGGAACTGTACGAGCCAAGGTGGTAAACATGAAACGACGAAGGCAGGTGACTCGAGCCCAGGGGATCATGGTGGCATGATACGGGCCCAGGGGAGTCGGACCAGGGGATAGTCGATTGTACCAGCCCAGGTGGAGAACACGAACTGATGAAGACAGGTGACTCGAGCCCAGGAGATCACCGTGATATGATATGAGCCTTGGAGGTCAGACAGGTGGGAACGGAACAGACAACGGAGCATATATGGGTATGAGAGGTGGCTCCGTAGCAGGGGAACATTGTGATATGATACGAGCCTGGGGAATCAGACAGGTATATAGTAGAACCGACTGTCATTTCTCTATCATTCCTCTCGTGCCGGTATGATTCCGTTGTCTTTCTTTCTCCTATTTCGATATACCCGCGTCCTCAGACGCGGGAAAATTCTTCAAATTCACATATTTCCCTTATTTAACATCATTTTGACACCTAACCGGCCAAGATGCATACCAGCATGAGGGACTGACGCCCAGATATGACGCGTTCCAACTATCGAAAGCCAATGATCGAAATTTAAATTATTTCCCATCTCATTACTAACACATTCACAAAAATGGATAAAAAGGAGAGATTCCGAGAGGCACCAGGCTGGTGTGAAGATCGAGGATCGCTCCTGTAATTAGAGAAGATTAGTTTAGTTTTCCAGTTCGTGGCGTAGTCAAAGTCTTCCAGGTATCTCATCGTTATAATTAAAGTCCACGTCAAACGTATATCTTCGTCTCAGTATGAGTATGTCTTCCCCAAAATAGTCCAGCTCAAGTTTCCGTGTACCTCGAGCATTGCCTAGCGAGAATAATTCCTCCAAAGACACTTCAAGACGGATGTCCTTCTCCCCTTCCCTCTTTTGTTTATCTTACTAGACAATGAAAAACGTACAGGTGACTCAAGCCCAGGGGATCATGTGAGCATAATACGAGCCATTGGGGTGGGAACAGGACAGACGACAGCGCATGTGCGGGTTTGGACAAAGTAATCGGGCCAAGGGAATCATGATGACATATACGAGCCTAGTAGGAGTCAGGCGAGAGGAGAACAAAACGAACAATGAGACATTGGACGGAGACAGGTAACTCGAAAACCAAGGGGTATTGTGATATGATAAAAGCCTTGGGGAGCCGGACTGGGGGAGCATAGAACAGACAATGAAAGCCCACCGGTATAGGAAGGTGACTCGAGCCCGGGGGATCACGGTAATGTCATGCGAGTCTGGGGGTCAGACTGGTGGGACTGGTCCAGCGGGTATTTAACACTAATTGGCGATCCCAATGAGATATGTGAAAGTCCATGTACTTGTTTTCGTTTGAGCTTTTGTGAGATCGTTTCAGAATCTCGCTCATCAAAATCAAGCCAAAATAAAACATCAGAAAATCGTTAAAAGTAAATGTTTTCTACAATTGATTCTTATAACTTTATGCAAACACCGACATCAAATACGCATATTGAAGTTCTATAACAACATTGAATCAATTTATTGATTTAACGCCAGGCGATAGCATACTGCCAATGCAATACGGATGAATGTATGTCATCTTCCATCAAGGTGCTCAAAATGTCGTCTCGAGGGAAAACATAAGTGTATAAATACAAATCTAGGGGACTTATACTGTAAATCAAGTTTTTCGGAACTCATGTTTCGTTACATTACTCGTTTGAAGAATAATATTTCCATTAAAATATCAATCAACAGGATCTGATTTTTATTATTCAGACTGAAAGAAGTCTGTTTAGATCCTATTAATCAAGTGCTGATATTTAGAGTGTCCGTTGCAATAGTCATAAATGTGGACAAGTTGAATTATTCTATTAAGTATACTAATAGCTTTTCATCAGGTAACCTTGATTTACTGTAGTCTGTTGTATTCTAATACATTCATTTTGTCCAAAGTTTTGCCTGCAGTACTTTCGACGTGATAATGAGATTGTTCGTCCCTCCATTTTGCTGTAAAACTTTATTAAAAGAGATTTAGAGGAAACCCGCACACAACGGCAGAATTTGCTTTAATTTCTGCGTTGTTTTTGAATATCTGTCCATCAAACGCTGGTGTTATGATTTGACAGTTGTAGTCATTGCCCATGAGTTGAATTACAGTGCATTGATAAAATCACCATTATTGTAAATCGTTTTGAAAACGATACCATACTCGTAAATGTAAATTGATAAGTACATGTGGAATTTTGTGCATCTATTGTGATTTTCAAGCACATCGGTTTGCTGTGTTTGTTTTTTACTGCAGCTATGTAGTTTACTATGTGTCCGTGTTGGTCTACAGAATATTGAGTTTGATTTGAACTTATTTTTTACTCATTTATTTCACTCTCGACTCCCTTTGCTGGAGGGCACTATTTCGAAAATATTGCACTGTTTCGAATCTATTATTCTATGAAGGCGGTTGCTGAAGTCCACTCACTGGGAGTCTGTTTTGCTCCCCAAAAATATACTTTGGTCTGAGACTATTTTTGTTGGTTAAAATCAGTCCATTGTGTTCACTTAGAGTCACAGTTTCATTTCCCGGGAAAAAGCAACGCTATCTTTGCCCTACTCGATTGTTTTCGACCTGCAACACCCCTGTATAGTTAGCCGAGTTGAATGATTTGTTCTTGAAATCATAAATTCTCGGTCATAGTCGACTGTTTTCAGCTGAAATCATCTGAGTCCCTTTGTTCCTGTTAATATGTCTATAATTAAACAATAGATATGAACAAAACGTTAAAATTGGAGATAAGTTTAAAATAATGCAGTACTGTTCATAAGTGTCAAATGGGAAATCTCTCTTTTCAATATAACTATACAAAAATTATACAATAATACCAGTTGTAATTTTCTACTTTCATCGAAATAAACCACTCTCCGCGATTCAAAAGAAAATTGCGAGCGAAATTCAAGGTTTGACACACAAGGCTCAATTTGTCAATTTAAAGTGAGTCGAATTGCAATACAAATATCACAAACTGCAAATTGAGCAATTGAATGTGCAGTCTTGTAAATCGTCCTCACCGTCTGCACTATTTTCACCCTCAAAATGTCAGAAGGTGGTAAATGAGCGACAGCGAAAATAATAAACAATAAAAAATAAAATAAAAATAATAAAAGTATTGAAATGCAAAATTTACTCTTGCAATTGCCTGCTCGGGCTATCGTTTTTTTGTGTGTACGAGGTGGTAGTCCAATTTTAGGTGGTCAGGAGTTTATCAATTTGGGCGTGGGTACAAAAATAATTGCAGACTCAACACAAACGATAATAACTGAACGCTCCCTTGTTTAAAAAAATATTACATTCGGCACCGTTATCTACATAACTGATTACATCTAATACGTCATTTAAAGGATGATACATTTGTTTCTATGATTACAAATGATTTTCGAATGAACACAGTGCTGGTTGATAAACAGCTATTTAATTCCAAGTCAGCCTTCTGCCGATTTCAGCATGGTGTTCCAAATATTGAAGCTGTTGGTAATACTTCCGCTGAAGGATTATTTTCCTAAGACCGTGGTTGGCCGATCGGCTGTTGTCGCGATTTTTTCTAATTAAATATTTTCAATGCCGGCCTAACACAATATGGAAAGTGGTAGATATCGGTTTATGTTGTCTCTCTTTTTTATTTATTTTTTTATTTCTTTCCAACTTAGACACTTGGCAGTAGATTAGAGTACAAATGACTTGATAACATATCTGATTACACTCCAGGTGGCAATACTTCTCTGCAGCAGTTTTACAATGATAGGTAATTTATTTCATGATACGCATATACAAAAGTGAAGGAAGCTTAGTCAACTGGTAATACTAACAAATACCTTAACGTATATTCAACAGAAGGCAGAAACACACTCAACATCTGAATCCCTCCATATTCAATCGAGTTAATTTGCGTTAGCAGTTGATATCACGGCGGTGCATCCTCTATGGCAATAGATAATTCACTACACAAAGCGGGCAACAAAAGCAAAAGGTAGAGAATGCATCCCTTGACATCATCGTGTTCACTAAAAAGCCGTTATTTTGCTAATAAATCCCCGTTCATAATAGTTACACGGCTGTTTATTATGTCTCATTCAGTTCTGTCAATCTATCGCCGCTAATACTTTAAAATGATTTACTAGTATATACTTGTAAAGATTTTATTTGTTTCAAAATATAAACTCTGTCCATTTCATTCTTCGTTCTACATTTGTCTTTGTGTGATTCTGTTAAATCTGATGGTTGATACATTTGTGTCCGCAGGGCTATATGAAGCAAAAGTTGGTGTACTCGATGCATAGATTGACCTTGTGTGCGTTGCATGTTAGCATGTATGGGAATGTGTCCTGTTGAACTCAAACTGCATGGCGGGTTCGCGGTCGGTATACAACACTTTTGCTCGGTAATTAAACCAGCATTTACACATCTAGGGTGGTTATGTATACCTAAACAGTTTTGATCGCTTTCTTTTTTGCTCGGTAGAGTAGGTTTCTGTCACCTAGATATGTTTTACCTCAATGAGATGCTTGCTGTATCTACCGTACTTTTATGTATGACGATTTTGAGATATTTTTGCTAACAATAAGGATACAAACTCACACTGAACAAAGCCAAAGTATCAACTGCAGTGGAAATCCCAGACGACGTCAAAGGTTGCACACTAGCTGCTATGCTGAAAAACATTTTTTTTTTTTTTTTTACCACTAAAACTTTGCACGCTTGTCCAAACACAAATTAAAATTTCAGTTTTTCTAAGTTTTTCTCACTGTATTCTGTAACCAAGATATCAAAGTAACATTGTAACATTGTTCAATGCAACTATGTGAATGGGTATGAGAGTCAGCACGTCTTAGTCCTAACTGTGCAAAACGATACTTGTATTGAACGTGTAAGCGTATATCATCAACTTTCTTAACTACTTCCCTCCAATTAGCGTTTAAAGGTCAAACTGCATTTCTATTCCACAATGAATCCGCACCGGTATCGTGTCTAAGTAAACTTTTCTATACAGAGATAATGAATAATAAGGATGAACAATTTTTTTCGCGTTCCAAAATATGATACTTTGCAGACTTGGTGCAACATTTGATACTTTCCCCAAAATTCAAAATGCTTTCAGTTGCCAGGCCTTCCACATCCACCAAGCATATTGTGACCGATTCCCCAATCGATAATACGACAATTCGTTCAGAGTATGCTGACTGAAAGGTGCCGATGCTTTATACCTGCTAGCGCTGCAGCAGGTATAATAGACATTATTTTGCGATAGTTATTCCTCTTTGCTTGTGTATTCAATTGCGTATGTACCGAACGCCACTTGACCTGTACATAGAGTTCTACAATACCACCCCGTTGTTTGAAATTTGACCTCGAGCCTAAACATAGGCAATTGTGCAGCAAAAATATCAGCCTAGCCATAGACTTTAGACCATTATCTGTTATCACACAAATTACGTGGCAAAACAATAGCTTTTGACATGTATACAAATTGATTATGACATGCAGAATGGTGTATTTGAACCTGAAGGTCACATGGTCACATGTCACATGTCATATGACGGGTCACTGTGCTTGATTTTATAACCAAAACATGCCAAACAAAGCGAAAGCAAACGAAACTAATTTATTTATTTATTTATTTATTTATTTATTTATTTATTTATTTATTATTTATTTATTTATTTATCTATCTATCTTTCAAATGGAACAGTGCTTTACCCAAAACTTGAAGGCAGTTTTTATAGGTTATGGCCAAGATGGGTCCACAATATCCGTTAGGGGTTATCTGATATTGGAAAACTGCAAGGCAAGTTTTACATTTGCGAAGCTACGTGACTGAAAACTTAACCTGCTGAAAAATAACGTGTGGTGTAAACCCCATATGAAACAAAGAAGAGTATGTTCTGATGATTTATTTCAAGTTTAACCAATCAAAAAAGCTCGTAGCAATCACTTATTCTATAATTTTACTTCAACGCTTCGGAAACTTCAAGTTTAACGACGCACAAGTTGAAGATTAACAAATAAGATCGCAATATTTAGTACTTTGCACCAGTCTCTCTCTCTTCAATAGGATCAATGCAGACGCATTGTGTGCGACCTGAGGACGCAGTGTCTTATCCTGGGGTTACCCAACAACCATGTTGCAGGTATCATAACTGCCAGTAGAAATATACTGATAAATAAAACAAGGTATGTTCAGTTTGTTATGCTTGGGGGTCCAGTTAGCTCCATGGTTCAGCTGAACGAGAAACAACTCTGTGAGTTTCACAGGTCTCTCGGCAGCGCCCTCTGTGAAGAGTTTTGTTTCTTGTGCGTGCACATATTTGCAACGTTGCGATTTCATTAATTTGCGCCGAGGAATGTGTTTTCTCTCCTCAATGGAAGAGTAAGTGAATGGAAAACTAGACATTTATTTTAGCATTTCGGAGATGGTCACACTCTTGTTTGAATAGGAAGGTCACCCGTTTTTGACTGTAAGGAGGAATACGTATTTACAGTGAAAAAGTAGTTTTTTTCCCTTAAATCATGATATAAATTTTGATTATTAAAGTAAATGACAGGTCACCACAACATTTTGTTGATAAATAGTTAAATGCGGAAATACCGATGAAATAAACACATGAATAAAATATGCATAAATATATGTAATGTTTCAAGTGCAGTATTTATAAAAATGCATACATGGAGAATGCTTTATTGTTATACTAAAAAGCAAGATGTCGACAAACTAAGGTATTCTCATTACGAAAGATATCTTGCCTAAATTCAATTGTTAGCTGTGATTATGCCGCCTTGCGGAAGTATGAGGTTGGGTAACTCCAGGGTAACACTTGCCACAGTAATGTTGTTTATTTTGACAATGCTGTTGTAAATTGGCAATTACTGAAGAAGGAACTTCAAAAGAAGCCATCACACAAACACCGTTTATTCTTATTCTATTTTCCATGGCAGATGGCAGAGGATGGGTGGTGAGGGGGAAAGGGATTTAAGCATTCTTGCTTCGCAGCAAACGAAATCCACCCGACCCCTTCAGAATGGATTAACTGAACGACTTGTATTGTTTCCTTTATTTTTTTATTAATTTGTATGTCAATCCAGATCTTGATCACTTTTATACATTCCAAATGGTGCGGGATTAGCTCCCTCTCGGTTTCACGAGGTCGCTTCCTCCCCCAAACCCGAAGTGGTGAGTATCCTCGTGCATGCTGAATAGCGTCATATCATAATCATGTTGTTAATTAAAGAGTAGGGCTAATGTGCAGCATCTCGGAAGCTGTTATGCAATTGGTTTGCTGAATTTGCTGCGCATATTGACAATCAACCAATCACATATAACCCTCCGAGCCAACTGCACATCAGCAGAAAGAGTATGATGGAAACGCTACCTAGAATAGAACCTAGAAAGCGGCATCAATGTCATTATCTTTTTAAAACACTGTCGAAAGCCCTTTAAGTTGTTTGCATTAACCAGTACATATGAAAGGAGAAGAACAAAACATAGCAGTTCGTAATAGTCTACAACCATTTTTACGACAAATTTTCAAAATCAGAGCCATAACCTATCATTGATTTTGTCATGCAGTGGTTTTGTGTGACACTATCTCTTCTGACCGTCTTTCGAACAGAGACAAATCCCTTTTTTTTTTCTTAACGCCTGACTTAATTTCTATTTTTTTTGCAATCTGTACCCGCTTCACTCCTTCTCTGAGGGAATTTTATCTTAAACATCTCAGAATATAATTTTTACAAGCTTCTCTTTTTTTTTCAAGTTTTGAGGAAGGCATCTGCAAAACGACCAGTTGAAATAGCCACATTGCTTTGTGGCGCCTGGAGAAAATTTTCCATCTGTACGTGTTTCATATATGGATAATAAAGTAATTTGAATTGAATTGAATTGAATTGAATTGAACGCTTAAACTCGTCAGAATCGGGTTGTCAAGATCCATACGCGGAATGAACGATAACCAAATCCTAATGTAAAGTGATATCCCTTGCTCCCCTTCGAATGCGCCATGATTTTTGTGACACCCTAAGTACAAATACGATCATGCCAAATGTAAAGTCAGGATTTTGCAGACTATTTCCTACAAAAATCAGCTTGCTTTGACTTAGAGAATCAATACATGAAGCTTGACATCAGAGTAAAATCGGCGGTATGGTAGCACTTTATTTAAAGAGCGTTTGATAATAATGACCACTCCATTTTAACAGATAAACTAGACCACTTTGGAGTGAGACATACCGAACTCAAAGTAATTCATGCCCATTGAAGTAACCATACACAGATTGGCTATAATATAGAATTACTTCTACAGTTTCAATGATAAAAACCTGTGTCCCGCAAGGCTTCACTTTTGATTTGCTGTTGTTTACATTTTATGTAAATGACCGACCTTAATCTTTGAGGCGTTTTTGTGTAAACGTGTCCGCTGCCAAGAGATTTAAAAAGTTTGTTTCTCATCCTAGACATATTGCGAAAATGATGCGGTGACGCGGGTTTTTTTTACTTCTCATGTTTTTATTCTTCAACCAATAAACACGCGCAGAAAAAACATGAAAACAACATAGGAATGCACGCTGAGATAAATGCATAGCAGTGTTGGTTTAGTATTTTTGTATAGAAACAGTTATGCGGTTTGACTTTCAGTGCAGCTTAAGGTAGCTATATACCTTTTAGACACTTTCAGATTTTTATTTTTTTCTCAATTGAACACGTCCCAAACCCCAATAAAGTATACATTTTCTGAAAGCCCTGATATAGAGCTATCCGACCAAGCACTGTACACGGTCATTATTGCATAAGAGTCACGTGACAAGCGTTTTACTAAAAACGGGTTTTTCCCGCCTTATGCAAACACGCTGCAAGATTTCCTGTTGGAATTTCTTCATTGACAAGCCTTGACAATATCCTTCAAAACCGTGTCTGGGATTTTTTTTATATGCCTTTGTTTTCTTTAAATGCGCTCTTAAAGGTGTTAGATGAAGGTGCTTTTCAAGGAATTTTAATTATCACGCCATATAATTTGAATGGAGCCTCCGGGAAAAAATCGCAGACACGGTTTTGAAGGATATTGTCAAGGCTTGTCAATGATGAAATTTCAACCGGAAATCTTGCAGCGTGTTTGCGTAAGGCGGGAAAAACCTGTTTTTGGAAGGTTCAGCAAAACGCTTGTCACGTGACTCTTATGAAAATAATGACCGTGTACTGTGCTCGGTCGGATAGCTCTATATCAGGGCTTTTAGAAAATGTATACTTTATTTGGGTTTGGGACGTGTTTAATCGAGAAAAAAATAAAAATCTGAAAGTGGCTAAAAGGTATTTAGCTAACAGTAACATATGTGTACAGTTCTGAATGGAATAGTATTATCAGTTATTTTGTTAACAGTTCTGTTTTATACAGCACTGTGTTATGCGCTATCGTCGCGTATTTTTGCATTATTATGTATTATTTTCATTTTGTTTCCTTGTGAGCAGGAAAAAAGGTTGACGCGCGGGGTCTATATTGACGCTTGCGAGGATGGGAAACAATTTTTTTAATTTTTCTTGGTCTTAGTGGAGCTTTTGTAGATTTAGAATGCGTTTATGCTTTGCTATGAGAGAGAGAGAGAGAGAGAGAGAGAGAGAGAGAGAGAGAGAGAGAGAGAGAGAGAGAGAGAGAGAGAGATATCGATGCGTGTGTTTGTTTGAATGGTACTTCGTTGTTGATATTGTTAAAAATGTTAAAACGTTGCGTACGTGAACGGAAGATGAACGGATACGTCATCATTTTCTGCGCGCTCTTATCATGTTGTGATTATGTCATGCGTTTTCTAGTCGTGTGGCAATCGTTCTCAATGTAAAAAAGCCCCTTTTAATTACGTATATCTTTTCCGAGAGCGATTTTTACGGTCGCTTCGTTGTAAATTTGGTGTTCAATACAGACATTCCTTTCCTTTGTTTTTTGTTGTTGTTTTTTCGATTGCTTTTTTATTTTGAGATGTTTTCCCAACAAATAGGATACAAAGTCGCACTGAACAAAGTCAAAGTACTAATTGCAGTGGAAGTCACAGGTGACGTCAGACGTTGCCATGCTGATAAACATGTTTTATTTTACCACCATGGCCTTGTACGCTTGTTCAAATAAAAAGTAAAATTTTCAGTTTTCAAGTTTTTCTCACAGTATTCTGTAAACCAGATATCAAAGCAACATTGTCTAGTCAATGAGTCAATGCGACTATGTGAACGGTGAGTCAGCACGTAAAGTCCGAACTATGTAAAACGATGCTTGTATGAAACGCGTAAGCCACTCTGCGCTACGTTCTCGCTACGGATGCAACTTTAACCTCTCCAGTAAGCGAAACCGTTACAATATGAATAAATCTTTGATATACTGAAATTTAATCTTGTATAATTATTACAAGCTCGAATTTTCTTTATTTTTTTCGTAGGTGATGTTATCTTTATTCTGTTATGTGATCATGAATTCAATAATTTTGACAGAGATACAAGACGAATTTGCTGGCCAAATAATTACTGACTGCCCCCCTGAGTAAAGCATATTCAAAACAGCTATTCACATTACACTGACTTCAGCTTCGTACGTCATGGGAGGATGTAACTTTTGAATTCCTCGTCAGCCTTCTGCCGATTTCAGGATGGTGCAGTGAAGCTGTTGGTAATACATACGCGTGACGATTATTACCCGAAACATTTTGGGAGATCGGCTGTCCTGGCGATGTTTGTAAATTAAATATTTTCAATTCTGGCTTAACACAATATGGAAAGTGGTAGAAATCGGTTTATGTTGGCTATCTTTTTTATTTATTTTTACATTTCTTTTTAACATCGACAATTTTTGATCGCAAATTTTGATACGAACGACAGCCAACATATGTAAAATGATTATTTGCCAGGAAGCAATATTCTCCCTGTAGTATTTTTAAAAATCATGAAAAGTAATTGATTTCATGATACACATATACAAAAGTTAAGAAAGCTTTAGTCTACTGGATGCAAGTACTGACAAATGCCAAACAAATTTATTCAACAGTGGGCAGAAACAGACGAATATCCGATTTTCTCCAAACTGACAGCAATAATGTCACCGGGGTACTTCCTCTATGCCAAAAGTTTATTCAATACACAAAGCGGACATTAAAAAGCGAGAGGTAGAGATTGCACCCCCGATATCATCATATTCGATAAAAGCCCTTCTTCTTCCAATAATTTTCTGTTCATCGAACAGGAGAACGCTCGTCCGAAACAGGCTTACCAGGTAAGAAATTAATATTTGTCACTCTTTAATGTTTCCTTGAATGAAATACTCGTACCTCAGTTCAATAGAACTTTGTCCATCCCAAGCATGTTACTGTGTAGCTGTACTTGTGCAGCAACAATTCACCATGATTCTATAATTGCCTGTAAAACTCATCGATTCGATGACCTTGAATCGGTATTGAGAGCTTTAAGACACGCTAAACATCCACAGGCTGTGGCTATGACTTGTGCTTCACTTGCAGTATACGAAAACAATGGAAATAACTCGAACACTACGTTGTCATTTTCAAGGATTTCTTTTGCATTTTCAGACTCGAAATGGATCTCAAAGCTGTACGCGTTCTCATCCTACTTTCTGGAGTAGTTGTCGTTGTAGCACAGGTAGTGTAATGCCTATTTAAATGTGCGACAGAACGCTTGTCTTGTCGAATCAAATTATCCGCTTGAAAGTATTGACACAGGTTAATCGCATACGAATATTCTAATGCAAAGACGAGTAATGCCATATAAACAGTTACATGCCTATAAAATCATGTCTCATTCAGTTCTGTCCATCTATCGCCGCTCATACGTTTTAAGTGGATTTATACTTTTTATAATTGTATATATGTCAAATTATAATTTTTCTACATATTGTCCGGTTATTCTATATTTGACTGTCAAATTACATCTGTGTTCATGGGGCTATATGAAGCAACAGTAAGCGATGTATTCTTTGCATAAATACAGCATGTGTGAGTTGCGTACCAGCGTGTATGTATGAGCGTGTATCTTGTTGAACTCCAACTGTATGGAGGTGTAGCAGTCGAAAATACAATTTGTTTGGTTATTGAGGAAGCACTTACGGCTCTTAAGTGATTATGTATTTGAACGGTTTTGATCGCTGTCTTCTTCCTTCGAATCCAACCAGGAAAGTAATCTATTTATCATTTAAATTTGTTTAATCTTTTAACCTCTGCTACCTTCATATGTTTTACCTCAATGAGTTGCTGTATTAAGCGCATTTATATGTATTCTTCCCGTTTTATATCATTATTCTATAGCCCGCGTCACAGGATAACAGGTTGCAAGATTGTGTGCGTAAGTTCTGCATCAAATGTTCACTATGGTACACTGTGACGTGCTACAAACTAATATTTTTATTTGTTAGATCGGTGTGAAAAATGGTGTTCGTTTACGTATAGTTGTTCTAGTAGTAGTAGTAGTAGTAGTAGTAGTAGTAGTAGTAGTAGTAGTAGTAGTAGTAGTATAGACTGCACTAAAACGTCCATTTTCAAGAAGCGTACACTTGTGTGAAACTTTTGTTAGTTGTGTGAGGCAAAATACCCAATATTTTATGTGTTAGGAAATGTAACATGATCATGACATATATAGTTGAGAAATGTGAGCAAATTTGTATTCATCTCAATATGTAGGGAAACTCTGATGATTGTTCAATGTTGATATATATATTTCATTACTTATAATGCATTGTGATACAGAAAATAGTTTTTGTAGTGTTCTCAATTCTGACACAAACTTTTCCTTCACAGCATCTTTCTGTCTGTGTAAGAGGTATGAGGTGCATTGCGAAATGCCTGAAGATGCCAACTCTTACGGGATGACCTACTATGGGTATGCTGAGGCGAAATGCCGTGAACGTGGAGGTAGCCTTGCTAACTTAGTTGATGCACAAATTGATTCCATGGTTAGGGCCTTCATCGCCGGTAATGGGCTTGATGGCCCCCCATGTATCAACAAGCCAACATGGGGATTTTTTATTGGTCTCACTGATGCTGATAGCGAAGGTACATATGTTTGGAACAATGGAATCGAGATATGCGGCAACGGTTTTACAAACTGGGCTCCCGGCGAACCAAACAATAATACGAACAAAGACAAGGATGGGCAAGATTGTGTTCAGCTTTGGTAAGTTGCTCAGAATTTGTCGATGTCTCCCAAAACAAACAACTTATAACAGAACGATATGCTAAAACTACGTGACTAAACCAGGAAGAAATCCAAGTAAGTGTTTCTTCAGAGAATCTGCCGTTTAGAACGATTGAACATATCAGAGTCATTGAAAAAGTACATTCCGAGAATTATGTTGCTCAAATCGTTGAGAGAACGGTAAATGTTTCCCCAGGGCACCTTAACAATTTTTAAGGTGAAATACTAAGAATTACGTCAAAATTAAGTTGTGGTGTCATTTCTTGAAACTTTGCACAAATATTCTTGGAAGCTGAGCAAGTGCGAAAATGAAATAAAGAATGGGGGTCATTGCGCTCGTTTCCATGGAAACGGACGTTAAAATGGCGTCGTTAGAAATAAATAAAAATGATATAATTCACTTAAACTGAAGAAAGCAATTAAAAAAAGCTTAGCACATGAGTTAATTTTAATAAATACCAAGACTTAAGATCCAATCTATCGTATGTATAGTTTTCATGATGTTTGTAAAGAATTTTTTACATAAGTATCGATTACAAAATTACGATATCGAAATTACATCACTACATAATTTTCGAACTTTCTTCCTGTCGCTCTGAATGGTGTCATTTTGACCAAACTTGGCGAATAAACTCCTGACATAATACCATTTTGTTTACACTTTTAATAAAAGGGTGTCACCACGCTACTTTTACAATATCTCAAGGTGAATGGGTAATATGCGCCATGTAAATGGGAGAGAAATGTTAATTTTGTCGCTCATATTGAATAAAACCAGCTTCCTAGGGGGTCAAAATATGACAAGGTTATAGGTCATATGTATTTAAAAGAGACTGGGTCAAAAATTAGGTAAAAGCTCAATTTCAACAATGACATGTGATGTTAAATACATGCGCAACAAAATAACCCATTTGCGGCAGGCTGGAGTTAAATCTGCGCAGAAACGTTCTAAAGCGTGTGCGCGTCCGAATTCGTCGCACTTTACCTTAATTATTCCGATACATTACATTTGCCTCCCTTTATATTCATACTCATGCAACGGAGAGAGAACAAAACAGATTTATTGACGGGCATCGTTAGGCCGTAAATGTACATACATCTTTTGCCTCCAAATTTAACGCTAACAAAATATTATTTGAAGGAAATTTTGCTTTTGGATAGGATGTTTCTGTTCAATGTGATACTAATTACATGCTAGATCGGCGTCTGCTATAGTTTATTTTGTTGCTTGTTTATGTTAGGTATAGACGTGGTTACGATGGATTATGGGATGATGAATACTGCAACTTCCGGCCAAAAGGATTCATCTGCGAGATTCCTAGTAAGTATTTTTTGCTTAATAAATCGATAGATCCCTTGAAAATAAAGTTAAGATAACATAGGCTTATTTTGATTGATTGCACAGATAATGATCATTTAAAGTTCCATTAGCTTTATCTTCTGGCGATTTTTCCGTTAGTTTTGATTGAAATGATCACTGGCTCATGTTGAATAGCCTGTCAAATAACAGAGAATCGCATATTATTCGGAAACATTACGTGCCCTACAACTAAATAACATGTGATTTTACAACGAAAATTTCAATTTTTGTCCGGACAGAAATACAAACTCTGTTGACATGCGGATTGCAACGTAGGCATTCTTCTGCACCTGTGCGAGCCGTTTACAGCGATTTCAAAATAAATATTCATTACTTATGCCCGGTACTTACGTCGTAGTCCATTTTCCGAGCACGTTGCGTAGCCAGATCATGCAGATGTCTGGCAATCCACGACGCAATGTTGTTTTGATCCTGCAATAAGCGTGAACTTGTACATGCCAGACGTCAACAAACGAGCTCGGAAGGGCAACACGTTTGAACAAAAATTAGCAGTTTTATGTGGCTATAACATCACTAATCATGTTTGTTTCTTCGTAAAACAACATTTTGCAACAAATATGAGCCTCCAACATGGAATTTTCCGAGGTAAAAAATGGTCAAAAGTTACAAATAATGGCCCTTTAACTGTGATACCGAATAATATCCAATGTTGTCTCTTACAGACCACTGTTGTTGCAGTGAAGCACCCAACTAGCTTTTTCACGCATCGCCATCTCTGAGGAACACTCTTAGACTGATCAATGAATTCTATGGACACTTAAACATCTATCATCTATTTAACTTTTCTAGTATAGCCTACTTTGAACTGTGAACTAGAGAAAAATAAAAAAACAGTAAAGTTCTGTATGACATGAACTGAAAATGTGGTATGAACAATGTTTTCTTTGTGAGCTGTGTGCTGTGATTTTGTAACCGACCAACAAATTCCTATAGTACGAAGTTGAAAATGTTTTCAATACTGCACCATTCGCTAAGGACCTAGAAACACTCAGAAAGTTGTCTACGATTAAGGACTGTTTCGATTTCCTCAAAATACTATAGTCTGAAGAGGAGACTTAGTCAAGCTACAACTATTGAAGTCTTCCGAGGAAAAAGAGGAGCACACAACAAAAACATGAAAAAATGGTAGCGAGACAAGAGTGCTCGACCAGAGTTCCCGTCTTCAAGAAAGTAATTTTTATACAATAAAATACAACCAATGTCAGTCAACATGTTAAAGAATCAGCCTCCGTCACTGGTATTCAAACTGGAAACCCCTCCGTAATAATTGGCAGTATTGAGTAAATCACGCGCAACTTGATCTGTATATCACCTGCCAAAAATGCCGTCAACAATATATTGGGGAAATTAGGAACTAAGAGAATGTAAACCACGTGTACACAAACACAACTATCCCATCCGAAACAAAAAACCATCATCCGTCGCCGTATAACTTAAGCTTCAGTCATTTTCTTGCCAGTGGTCTTCGTAAATTGTCCGTACTCAATACCCAGGAGAGACGTAAAAAAACTCTTTCTGTTATTTCTGAATTCGGCACCATGTCACCAAATGGCATTACTCGCAAAGAAGGTTAACTGCCGACGTGTCTTACTTGACGGTATTTTCTTTCCCTTTCTTATCACACCTAAGGGCTTGGTAGCTTTTCACCTTTGATTCACTACTAAGGGGTCAGTCTTTATTCCTTTCATACTACAACATTAGTTCGCGATGTGTTTATAGCTCTCTCTCTCTCTCTCTCTCTCTCTCTCTCTCTCTCTCTCTCTCTCTCTCTCTCTCTCTCTCTCTCTCTCTCTCTCTCTCTCTCTCTCTCTCTCTGCTCTGTTATTTGCAATGTACAATTATTTTTATTATGCTGTATCATTTTTACACTTTCATTTATTTGAGCCACAAATTTCACTTTGTCTTCTTTTAAGTTTTTACAGTTCTTAGCCCGTTCTTGGCCAGTAATCCACGTTTAACATTTTCCCCTGTATTTTACCTACATCGACTTTCCTGGTTATAACATCTTCGTTTAGTGTAACCTGAAGAAGGCAGTCTGTGCACTGCCGAAACGTTGGTTGAATAAAGAATACTTTCTTGAAGAAGGGAACTCTGGTCAAGCGCACTTGTTTTCCTACCATTTTATGAAAATACTTATAACAAACAAAACTTGGTGAAACGCTTTGATATACTTTTAAAAGATGGTACGATATTCTAAATTGTCTGATAGATTAGCAATGACAGTATTATATCGCTGTGTGCAGACTGCCGTCAATCCTGCGAGACCGAAAATGTGGGAAATTCCGAATGCCGAATTCCCGACAAATTTTGGGTCAGGATGGAATCCGACGCCCTTGTCTGAGAGAAGAGGAAAGAGAGAAAGGTGGAGAAAGGGGTGGAGGTGAGATTGACGGCAGTCTGCACACAGCGAACAATAAGAACTGAGTGAATGAAAATGTGACAAGAACAAAGTATGACTGAGGATGTGTGCCGTGTGCAGAGAAGGAGCTGATAGGCAGAGAGAACTGTGTTTTCTCAGGGGACATGCTACCTCTGGTGGTATCTGGAGGTCGAAAGGAGCAGGGTGGCGAGTTCACAAAACACATCTGTGTCAAAAACACAGAGTGCACTTTGTGAAACACACCACACTGCTGTATGATTAAACTAGCAGTGTTTATTGCAAAAGAAAGGAAACCAGCTGAAAACTGCATGTATATACAAGAAACTTCAAAACTTCTCTCGAAAGTATGCTATAAAACAAAAGCAAATAAAGTATAAAAGCTAATACTACAAAATTTGGCGAGGAACCCTTCAGTCGGGCAAGCGGAGTGCAAAGAGGGGGAAGTTCATCACCTAGAGAGCTATGGTCAGTCAACTGTCCAAAGTTGGATCCATCCTGCGATGCCAAAAGTGTGGAAATTACCAGAATTCCCGAGGAAATGGGGTCAGGATGAAATCAAGGGAAGGAAGAATGACCGAAGTCACCAGAAAGAAGGAATGTGTGAAGGTTAACAGGTGTGGTTACCATGCAAGGAATGGTATCAGATGATGCAGGTGTGATGGTGCAGTATGACTATGGCACAGGGATGCTCGAGCCCAAGGGATCATAGGTGTTATGATACGAGCCTGGGGGAGCAGTCTCTTGGGGACAGATCGACTGTACGAGTCCAGGTTGAAATATCGAATAACGAATCAGAGACGAGGGAACTCGAACCAAGGGGATGATAAACAAGTACCATACGAGCTGGGGTGGGGTCCCAGGGACAGGGGAACTGTACGAGCCAAGGTGGTAAACATGAAACGACGAAGGCAGGTGACTCGAACCCAGGGGATAATGGTGGCATGATACGAGCCTAGGGGAGTCGGACCAGGGGGTTAGTCAAGTGTACAAGCCCAGGTGGAGAACACGAACTGATGAAGACAGGTGACTCGAGGCCAGAGGATCACCTTGATATGATACGAGCCTGGGAGATCAGGCAGGTGGGAAGGGAACAGACAACGGAGCATATATCGGTATGACGGGTGGTTCCGTACCAAGGGAACATTGTGATATGATACGAGCCTAGGGGAATCAGACAGGTGTATAGTGGAACAGACTGTCATTTCTCTATCATTCCTCTCGTGCCGGTATGAATCCGTTCTCTTTATTTCTCCTATTTCGATATACCCGCGTCCTAAGACGCGGGAAATTCTTCAAATTCACATATTTCTCTTATTTAACATCATTTTGACACCTAACCGGCCAAGCTGCATACCAGCATGAGGGACTGACGCCCTGATATGACGCGTTCCAACGACCAGAAGCCAATGATCAAAATTTAAATTATTTTCCATCTCCTTACCAAAACATTCACAAAAATGGATAAATAGGAGAGAATTTAGGCAATAAAGGAGATTCCGAGAGGCACCAGGCTGGTGTGAAGATCGAGGATCGCTCCTGTAGTTAGAGTACAGGGGAGCCAGGGAAAAACAAACAAACAAACATACAAACAAATAAACAAATAAATAAACGAAAAACAAACGAACATATAAACAAGCATAAAAATAAATAATAAACAAACATACAAACAGAAACAAATAAATAAACAAACAAACAATATCATAGAACGTTGAAAAAATAACAAACAAACAAAGAAACAAATAAATGTATACACACAAGCATATACATACATACATACATATATATATATATACATATATGTGTGTGTGTGTGTGTGTGTGTGTGTGTGTGTGTCAATATAAGAGACAGTAGCATATTAAACAAAAGATTGAAATGATTGACTGAACAGCTCATGCAACAATCAACATGCGACGGTAGTACCACTACTCCCCATACTCCCCAAGGGGTGTGACTTAATGGCCGTTCACATCAAGAGATTGCCAGTGATAAAATTTTTCCTACCACACATAAAATGACCGTCTCACCGCAAATGAGTTAAAATCCACACCAGTTGGGAAGGACATGAATGGGGCTCGCATGTTCAACATGTAAAATGAATGTGCGATCAAAAAGAAAGCAATTTTCCGGCGATTTCTAAAGTCGTGCCGATACCATTTCTTCCGGTTTCTGCTTTTCTGCATGAGGAGTGTTAAACGCCCGGGTCGCTGGTGTTGTCCGTTGAGCTACTCCAGTCCTTTGAAATCGGCTATTATTCTATGAAGGCGGTCGCTGACGTCCACGCTCTGGGAATATGTTCTGTTCTTAAAAAACTGTTGGAAAAAACAGTCCACTGTTTTCACCTAGAGTCACGGTTTTATGTTCTGGGGAAATAAATCAATGCCGTCTTTGCCCTATTTGATCGCTTTCAACTTGCTATAACCCTGTATAGTGAGCCTAGGTGAGTGGTTCCTTCTTGAAATCACAATTTCCTGGCCATAGGTAACTGTTTTTAACTGAATCATCGGTCATTTCAAATTTGTTTCTGTTAATATGTTTATAATTAAAAATATAGATGCATTTCATACGTGCCAAATTATGGAAAATCTCTCTTTTCAACATAACTATACACAAATTCTAAGAAATATTAGTTGCAATCTACTCCATTTGCCCAATATAAATCAAACTCTCCACGACGAAGAAGAAAGTTGCGTGCGAAGTTAAAGATTTGATACAAAAAGCTCAAACTGCAGATTGAGCTATAGAATATGCAGTTTTGTAAACCAACCTCCCTGCCTTGACTCTTTCCGCCCTCAAAAATGTCAGAAAGTAGTAAATGAGTGACCCTAGTTACCCTAGCTTTAACACAAATATTAAACGAATTGAAATACCACATTTACTCTTGCAATTGCGTGCTCAGGGTGTCATTTTTTTCTGAGAGGAGGTAGTCTAATTTTTTAGGTGATTAGGAGTTCATTAATTTTGACTGTGGTACAAGAATAATTTGCTGGCGGAACGCAAGCTATAATAACTGAAGCACTGCCTTGTTTAAGACATAGTATATATTTGAAACCATTATCTACATCAATCTAATTTTATCAACGTAGGGCCTTTGAAGGGTGTTGCATGTATATTTGTTTCTATGATTAGACATGATTTTAGAATGAAGACAATGCTGGTTGATAAACAGCCATTCCATTCCAAGTCAGCCTTCTGCCGATTTCAGCATGGTGTTCCAAATATTGAAGCTGTTGGTAATACTTTCGCTGAAGGACTATTTTCCTAAGACCGTGGTTGGCCGACCGGCTGTTGTCGCGATTTTTGTTAATTAAATATTTTCTATGCCGGCTTAACACAATATGGAAAGTGGTAGAAATCGGTTTATGTTTTCTTTTTTATCAATTTTAAATTTCTTTCTATCTTAGACAATTTTGGGCCGCAGATTGGAATACAAATGACTCGACAACATATGTAATTTGATTACTTTCCAGGTGGCAATATTTCTCTGCTATAGTTTTACAGTGATAACTGATTGATTTCATGATACGCACATACAAAAGTAAAGCTAGTCAACTGGTAATACTGACAAATACCGTAACCTATATTCAAGAGGGCAGAAACAGACTGAACATCTGATTTTCTCCATACTGAATCGAGTTAATATGGGTCAGCAATTGATGTTACCGGGGTACATCCTCTATGCCCAGGTTAATCCAATACGCAAAGCGGGCAACAAAAGCAAGAGGTAGAGAATGCATCCCTTGACATCATCGTATTCATTAAAAAGCCGTTATTTTGCTAATAAATCCCTGTTCATCGATACCGGTTACATGCTTGAATATTGTGTCTCGTTCAGTTCTGTCCATCTATCGCCGCCAATAATTGATCACTAAGAAATGAAAAGGAATCAGAAACGATGAACAATTTGTGGCTGTTTGCTTCACTGTGATTTTATTTGTACACATGTTTTGTCTAATAGACAGACAGTACCACACACGATCAACAAACTTATGTAGCAGACACTCCATAGTCAGTTAACAGTCGTTTGTTAACTTGTGTGATTAGCAGGTTGCTCCCATCGACCGCATATGCAAAGTAGGCCTAAAACGATAGCCACCAAAGATACCAAAAGTTGGCTACGGGTTACCATGAAAGTGAAATTAGTGTCATAAGCGTTACCTGAATTAGGGTAAATCTTTTTCGCTATTTCATGATCATTATAAGTAAACAGTCATTGGTTGTATCTTGGTTGCATCTCTTCAAGTGACTAAAATGACCGTATACACTATGAAAGCTTTACAAATGTCATGGCTGAGATCTTAAGCTGTACAGTTTCTCATAAAAAGGCTGCGAATCTTGTATGGCATCCCTCACATACGCTGGATACGATGACAGGTCTATCTGGGAAGGACTATGTGTTCCTTTTTTTAGGAAGCCAGTGGTATTGAGTACTGTACTGAACCAGGCGTCGTTCCCTTTCCAGGCCTCTGGACGGTCAGAGTTCCAGTGAAGCATACTCTCTTTGAACTCAAACCCAACAAAGTCGCAGAACTTCTTCATTGTAGTCGCCGGGTCACGAAACAGATCGTCATCAGCATCAATAACCATCGGCGTTTTACCTCTGACATTTTTAATGTATTGGTACAACTCCAAGAGTTCTCGGAAACCTGGCTCGTGGGGTATAATTTCAGACAATCCATCAACATTTTGCTGGGAGAGACTTCTGTACAGGGATGTGACAGATTTAACTGGATTACGTATCAGGATAGCATGGCAGTATCCATCAGGAACGAAATGAATCTTTCCCGGTAAAACTAGATGAATTGCCATGTCCTTCAGGAAGACACCTCGATATCCAGGAAAGTTGCCCTCGAGTACGCTCTTTACTCCACTATACTTTGATTCGAGCAAAGGGTCTTTGATGAAGTCGGTCACGAAGAAAGAACCTCCTTCTGGCATGTAAGAGGCGGCGAAGTATTCATGAAACACCTTAACGCCCTCTAGAGTCAGAATTGATCGTTCAAATGCTGTCGAACCACATCTGTATGATGACCACAGGATGCCTCTTGGAATTGATCCTTCGGAGGGATTCATTCTCACTCTGAAAGAACAAAATAGAGTCAATGATATGTGCTGCCCTTCGATCAACACTGATGCATTTATGTGTGGCATTGCCAGTATCTTGCTCCGTTCTGATAAGATAGCGTTCAGTTTTTACGGCCTGGGGGGCGGCAAAATCCTGTCGCCGGTGTTCAAAAAAATATAGACCCCCCCTGCATTTTTTGTGAAAAAAAGATGACCCCCCCTTTGTCAGAGGAAAAAAATTGATGACCTCCCCCCTGAAAAATAACCAAAACCCATAATCAAATTTACCCGCATGGTTTGGATTTGAACTCCGGTATGCGGCGCACTTTATTCGTGTAGCAGAGATGCCAGTGCACAAACTTCTCAGCCACATCCATTGAAACGTCTGTTAATTAGGACGACTGTAAGGCAATTTTTAACTTCATTTCCATAGACAACTCATGTCCATGGACATTGTATAAAGTAAACTTTATTTGAGTGGTTCGCCAAAGGCAGCCCTCCGGTTCAGAGGGTCATGGGCCATTACGTAAAGTCAACTTTATTCTAGTGGGCCACCAAAGGTGGCCCGCCGGTAAAGAGGGTCGATCATGGCTATTGCATAAAGTAGACTTTACTGGACAGGGCCGCTGAAGGTGCGTGGCCATTACCATTATTCAGTGCGTGATCCCAGGGGTCCCTCAAAAATGTTTCTAATACAAGCCGCGGCTTCAATTGGGAATTTAACAGTAAGATTGCCGTGGGGTATTACATAAAGCCAATTTATTGTAGTGGGCCGCCGCAGGCGGCCCGCCGGTAAAGAGGGTCGGATCATGGCCATTGCATGAAGTAAACCTAATTGGAGTGGGCCGCCAAAGGCGTCTGCCCGTTAAGAGGGTCATGGGTAATGCATAATGTATATTTATTGTAGTGGGCCGCCCAAGGCGGCCCGCTGGTAAAGAGGGTTGATCGTGGCCATGGCATAAAGTGAACTTATTGTTGGTATTATGTTTTTGAAAATGTGGTGACCCCCCTTTCCTACCAGTGAAAAAGCGATGACCCCCCCCCCTTTGCAGATTCCAAAATTACGATGACCCCCCCCCCTGGATTTTGCCCCCCCCCCGGCCGTAAAAACTGAACGGTCCCTAAATACCGGTTAGCTTCACCCGGTCTACGAGGCTGCCCAGCATAATTTATGTCCATGCACACACACACAATGAGCAACGGAATATTCCAAGGACACATGAATCACACTTCAATGCAGGAGGTAAGGAATTCCGAAAAGGGCTTACGACAAATAATGACAAGAGTATTCTCAAAAAGTCAATATTGTCACGATTTGGGTAGATCAAAGGGGCGTCGATCACGCTAAACAACACAAAGAATGGGAAAAAATCCTACACATTATGTAAAGGAACAAAACGAGAAGAGAAAAGTTATATTTCACAGCGGATCTTGTATTTTGTAGGTTTTTGAATTATCGTGCAGTAATCTTTCTTTCTTTTATACCTCCACAAACAGGGTCGGCCTCAGACAAGCGGCCTTCAAGCATCGCGTGTACTTATCCCAGCCATGCTATATGTACCCATCCTGTGTCTATGGCATTAATCCATGCAAAAATTACTACTATTCTATATTACTAAATTCAATTTTAAAAATCAATATTATACTAGTATATACAATTTAACAACTCGATCGACTTTCAATGTCTCCTCCTACATACTTTTCCGAAATCAGTTTACAAATCAACCTTTCTCTTGACTTTCTTTATTACTATTTGATATTCAATTTTACAGCTTGACTTTCTATTTCTCTTTTCTACATTCTATTCTGAATTCACCTGTATAACCTAACATTTCTCCTGACTTTCTGTAGATTTGTTAGTCTATATTTTTTGACAAAAAATACGAAAAATTGCCCCAAAAGTACCAATATGAAAATTTCACCACAATTTGAACAACGTTTAACAGAAGTCAACGCTTCAATCGAGAATATCAAGTTTCAAAGCAATCAACATGAGCTCTGGGAGATAATACCAATATGAAAATTTCACCACAATTTGAACAACTTTTAACAGAGGCCAACCCTCAAATCATGCATACCAAGTTTCCAAAACAATTGGACCGGCAGCTTCAGAGGAGAAAATCTTTTACCAAAAACGGCAAAAATTGCCCCAAAAATAAAAATATGAAAATTTCACCACTAAAGTCACCTTGAAGAACCTGCATACCAAATTTTAACCAAATCTGGCCTGTTTACTGAGTTTAAGCAATTTGCAGGATTTATTTTCCTTCTTTTCCCTCATTTGCATATTGTTGACACTGATACACCCTGGATGCACCTGTACGCCAAATAATAAGATTGAAGGTGCTGTGGTTGTGTAGTTTTTGATGTGACAGACATACATCCGCACACACATCCATACTAAAATACATACATACAGAAGTACAGACGCCACCAACTCACCATATTAGCTCTCTTTGGTATATGTACAATGTCAAATGTGAGCTAAAAACAGGTGAAGCTGCATTTACAAACACCTCTGGAGGGGGGACCGGAGAGTCTAAAAAAATTCTAAGATTTTTTAAAATGCCACCCTAACAAACTCACAATCAGTTCCCGTCCACTCCTTCTGACTTGCTTTAATTTTGAAATCCCCCTTTAAGACATTGGACAAAAATTACAGGCGAGTCACAATTTTTTGGCGCCATCATTATTGAAGGGTCATGAAATTTCACACATGCCTTTGAGGAGGGTCACCAATTTTGCGCAACTGTAAGGAGGCAAAATTTGGTAGATGTACTTCATCCAAGAATATCAAATAATAAACATTTTTCCTACAAAACAATAATAACTGTACATTTTTATGTGTTTGATAATTCATGTAAATGTACTTTGCTTGAAGTGGCAGATGAAAAGCACATGTGTGAACAAAATATTTGATTTTTGGATTTCATTGATAATATTAATTCACTTAGTAATACATGGTCTCTGAGAAATATATAAACAACTGTTTTCCAATATAAAACTAGCATATCTGTGCATTTATAGACGTTTGATAATTGATATAAATGTACTCAATTGTTTTGAAGTGAGAAGCCAAGTTGAAATTTTGAAGTACGAAGTAATGAAGTAAGATGGCCCTGTGCGACTTTCGTAAAAGGTGGGATCTGGTTATTTACGCACTGGAGGGAATATCGTGTCGCGTGAGAGTGAGACAATGGGGCGGCTTTCGTAGTGGAGTAGGGCTGTAATGGCGAGAGGGCCACTGAGGAAGTTTTCCTGGTTGGAAGCGCGGGAAATAGTATGCAGAGGTCAATTTCGAGCTAACAGCTCGTACTTTTTCTCTAGAAATTTTGTTTTTGTTCGAAATACCTGAAAGTAGTGTCTAATACGTGATCACTCTTCAGGCTAAATCTCGAATCAATCGTCTGATTCAAGTTGGCCACCCCTCTGACTTACCACACCATACTTAGTATGATATCCTTTGGCACAAAGTGTATGAGTAATTTACATACAAAGCAAGGTTTGCGTAGAATCCTCCCATAGCTGATTTCACATCTTACGTGATTGTGGTATCAGTGGCTTGTATTTACACAATCCGTAGATAGCTACTGTATCTATCGATTTAGCATTTCATACAAACATTAGCCTCTGCGATCATGAGTTATGGCGGTCTGTAAGACAGCGTTTGTTGTGGCTTGTCTGCTATGTATTTGCTCTGACGTGCCGGTGACCAGTGGTTTGTCGTTGACGGACTTGCTGCCAGCACCGAGTTGGAAAAACATCGTACAGACTATATGGTCAAAGATAAGCAATGATATCCCTGACACTAATGGTACGTTCTTTTTGCCTTTTGTACAAGCTGAAAATTTATGGAACAAGTGCGTAACTTATCTTCGTCTGGACGTACTGGACAAACATACCGGACAACCGTTCAGGAAACACCCCTTACGTAGTTTACTTGTCAATTATTTTACAAACACCGACAATAGGTGAAAGTGAAAAATGATCGTGTGTGTAAGGGTTACTACGAATGATACTGGTGTTTGGCAACTAGGACATGTTATTTTCAGATTAAAGCGTCCGTATGTTTTTGTAAGGTTGCAAAAAGTGTTGTGAAATTTATTATCTCATTTCTGTAAGAATCACAAAAATTGTATAATATTGATAAGAAAGAGGAAATAGTAAAACTACAGATTCTTAAAAGTGCTTCAGCTTTTGCATAAATCAGAAGTCCCGAGATGCTAGCAGACGTGTGGGCATTTCGCGTTTTTGAGAAACGTCGTTTTAATATTCAATAAAATCTTTGGTGGTTTCCTGCAACTCGCACTGCTTCATAAGATTTTTCATGAGTATTTAGGGGGCTAAGATAATAGTTATTTCCTTCCAGTGCACATTTTTAAAGCACTACTTTCAAAATGACTTTCTGATGGTGAAATGGATGAGAGTGGCTAACATAGCAATGAAGATATACAATGATTTGTTTATAATTAAAACAACGCATCAAGAAAAACAGCTGAGTTGGCGTTTTAGCAAGAAAAAAACAAATCGCTATGTTGTCTCTAAATCTACATTAGTGAGACTGCTTTATGAGTACAGTTTTCCCAAAGGCTTCTTGAAGTTGACTGAGTTTATTTTGAAAGTTTCAAGGAAATGGCAATATAACAGTGTCACTTTCTAGCCTGACAGGTCCCGTGTAGCACTCAAGGAAAAGTCTGGGTAGCCATACTTCTACAGTGAAATTTCAAAACAGCACTTAGGCCTATCTGGGAATAACCAACAAAATAGACACCCTTATTATAGGCAATATAGGTAAAAAATAAATCAGAAAACACTACCGAATTTATAAAATCTTAGAGTGTGTGAGAAAATTGCAAATACACTTATAACCATGCCAATGTTGTATAAAGCGATGGTATTGTCTAATATTTAGTTTGTTGTCTGTACCAGCTTACCTCCAGTCTGGGCAACATACATCTTATTTAACTGATTTCAATGGGGTATTGTAATCCTTTGAAGGATCAGCTGTTGCAAAAAAAGTAATCCCTTTTTCTTGCTTCACGGGCCGAGATGATGAACCCCCCAAAAATCACTTTTTTTCCGTTGTTTTGGGAACACGCAAGGATACCCTTTTCCGTGAGAGAAGTGTAAGGCGCTAGGCGAGTGCCTCTTCTCTGCAGAGAAGGAAACAATTCAATATATCAACGTTGGTGGCGTAGTGCAGGTTAGATTACGTAAGTTTGTGTTTTCAAATTCGATGATACATAACCACATCGCTTATGTGTTTCACTGAGTGCGGCTAAGCTATCGCCCAGTTACTCTTCGTATATCCGTTTGAGTTAGCAAATTCCAGCCACCTTTGTACACTTAAGGTGTAATTTGTTGCAGGTAAGTACTCGTTGGATGCTGCGTTAAGATTATGGCTCCGAACTTCCAACATGGAGGCCTTTCTTTCTACCTCCATAGTTCCAATCGCCACTGCTGAAACATGCGACTGAAACCTGCTCGTTTGTGCCGTGAAAGTACATGACAGCCAAATGTCAGCCAAACGTCGGTGATACTATTTGGAACGAGACATCGGGAGGCTAGCCGTCAATTGTGGGCAGATCAGTTAGCCAACGTTACCATAATCAAGAATTCAGTGAGAAATAGGCGCTCTGCACACAGTCCCTACATCATGGAGGGCCTGCGCTTAGTTAGGGTAGAACTTTTGATTTCCGGGGGGGAGGGGTTGAAGGATTTTTGGGAAAAAAGAAGAAAAACATTGATCCAGTGATGTCTTAATGTCCACGCAGTAATTACAGAAAATAGTAAAAATAAAGTTGCTGCAACAGTGGCGGGAAAAGAATGCTGCCATACCCATTTCCTCCAGCATCCCACCCCCAGAAATCAAATGGTTGTCCCCCTTAAGACTGGTAGTGTACTTGCTTGTACCCCACAGTACATGCATTCCCGGAATTGCACTGACCACACCCGGTTGTCAAAATTAATATCGTTCACAAAATAATAGTCCCTCCATTTACTGTGAACATGCAGATTCACTATGGTAAATTCATGCAGTTTCGCATTGCCGTAAAGGCAAAAAATAATGCAATATTAGCTTCAATGTCAATCATGATATTCAACCTCAAAACTTGTGTACATGATTTACATTTTGCCTCCCATAGAAATGGCAAAGCACAGAAGCTTACACTGGTTTCGCAAAGGTCTCCGTCTCCATGACAATCCTGCATTGCTAACAGCATGTGAGAACTGCCAAGAAATGAGACCAATATTCATACTGGATCCATGGTTCGTCAAATCGGGAAAAGTTGGTGTAAATAGATGGAGATTTCTACTGCAATCCCTTCAAGACCTAGATGAAAGTCTAAAGAAAATTGGTTCAAGGTGGGAAACTAACATTTATTGATTCAATAAAAGATATTGGATGCTTGCATTTTCATTCAAAATTCATTTTGTTCAAAATCTATCTTTGAGCAACCTATTTTCAATTATGTCATGACAGAATTTTGTTTAAAAGAATTATGCTGAATCTCCGCTACTCCCCTAATTAGTATTTGTCTAATTTCTAGCAGAACAACAATTTCTAAATTCAAATTTTACTTGTCATTTTGTATCGCCATTGATTATTATGCACAGATTTGACCAAAAATCAAAATCCATCATGGAGAACCTGATTTGCAGTTGTCTCATATAGAAGACGCTCTTGTCATGTCAAAATGTCTGATTCCAGTTCAGTCGGTACTTCACTGATTCCTCCATTATCACCAGGTTGTTCGTTTTGAAAGGAAAGCCCTCAGAGGTGTTCCCTAGGATCTTCAAGGAATGGAACATTACCAGACTAACATTTGAATTAGATACAGAACCTTACGCTATCCAACGTGACACAGAAATCAAAAAGATTGCGAAATCTTGTGGTGTGGAAGTCAATGAGAGGATCTCGCACACTCTGTATGATTTAGAAAGGTAAGTTTGGATCTTCTTATCTTTGAGTGAAATCAGTATTCTTATTAGCTTTCTTGTTATCAGTCTCAAGACAAGTTGTTAAAGAAAAATGAAGACAGAAAAAGTAATCAGAAATTTAAAATGGGTTTTGAAGTTTGATAACTCCTTGTAAAAAGTCCATTCTCACCAGGCATTAGCCACCTGTCACGCAACTGTACACAGTAGACAATTTGTGTCACCCACTTTTATCCAAAGTCAGACATTATTTCTTACTTGCATTGATTTGAAAAAAAAAACAAAACGGTATGTTACTTACTTTGATATAAAAAAATTGTTTTTGTTCTCTAATTAATTTCCTGTGATAATTATAACTGTTAAGGCAAACTGGCTATGGCAACATAAACAGTTATGAAGCTTCAAAAGACAAGTAATGTGTTGCTGTCTCTATGTTTGAGATGAAGAACACTATTTCATACCTTTGAGGAAAGATATTTCAATATTTGAAATCTCTTGGATTCCCAACAGAATAATAGATGCCAATGGAGGCAAGCCACCTCTTCAGTACAAACGACTACAGACACTGGTTTCCAAGCTTGGACCCCCAGCACAGCCACAACCTGCCATCACAGAAAATACCCTGAAGGGTAAGACTGGCAGCATTCTCATGTTGTTTGAAAGAAAAAAGTTTATATTTTATTTTTTTGTTCAATAGGGAATAGTAAAATGAAGAAAATCATGCCATTAATTATATTGAGAAAAATAAAATGCTGTGTTATGAAATGCAATACAAAACTATAATTCATTAGTAGTCACCAAATTATTGAAAATAGTTAACACTGTTCTTTTTGGACTTGCCTTGATCAAGAACTGCAATATTTGTTATTGAACATTGACATTTTGTATGTATTTTACAATTTTTTTCAAAAGATATCTGCACTTTCATAATTATGATATGTCTGAAACATCAATTCATCCAGATTATAAAAACACCTGACGGCAAATCAAGTATAAATGTAAGAGACATTTTTGTTGATATCTACCAGGATGCATCACGCCAGTTGATGACAATCATGATGAGAAGTATGGGGTTCCAACTTTGGAAGATCTAGAGCTAGATAGCAGTGAAGTTGGACCCACACTGTATCCTGGTGGTGAGACAGAGGCATTAAAGAGAATGCAGAGCCATCTGCAGAATCAGGTATGATGGGTAATGACAGAAGTGTAAAATTAATGCATTTAGTATTTGGTGGTCTCCAGGGCAAGTCAAGTAGTCCTTCAGTCTAGTTTGTAAGTCCTACAGTCTAGTTGCTAGTCCTATTGTCCAGTTTACTGGTCTGCAGTCTAGTTTGCTATTCATGCAGTCTAGTTTGCCAGACCTGCAGTCTAGTTCACTAGTCATGTAGTCTAGTTTGCTTGTCCTGCTGTCTAGTTTGCTAGTCATGCAGTGTGTACATTTCATACAATGAAAGTAGATACTCTCAACAGTCAGTCAGACCAGGAAGTGGGAAATTTGCTAAGTGCAACAAAAACTTTAATTGTCCAGATCTGTGTTTGACTACTGGACTTGCTCAATTATGTTCTTTAAGCATATCATTGTCTAAAGTATCTTCCTATTCGTATAGGCATAACAACATACATTAGGAGGAAAATCTATGGCTGTAGAGGGGGTACTCCCACTGCAGACATAAACATGTCCTTCTTAAAATTCAGTAACTCTGCATGGTTTCTTCCTTTCAGTCTTGGGTGTGTGCATTTGACAAACCTAAAACACGCCCCAATGCACTTCAACCAAGCACCACAGTTCTCAGTCCATATCTGAAGTTTGGTTGTCTGTCAGCACGTACATTCTACTACGCTCTCGATGACTTACTAAAAAACAAGGTGAGGACAATAAACGAGTCTACCAACAGTTAACTTTGACTTTGAACTCAAATGATGATATGTCATGCAGTGAATGACTCTCACTATTAAAAATTTGCAAGTTTAAGCATTGACATTGAAAAATCAATCCGTAAGTCGATCGTGCTGAATCGTCATTTTTTGAGATCAATTACAAACATAAATACTTCCATGACCAAATTGTGTCCTAAACTTAACAGATCAAGTGATTATCCGTATGACTGACTACATGTATATCTATATACATGTACGTTATGATACGATAAAAGAATCCCGTTCAGAATTATGACTGTACAGGTATTGCCCTGTACTTGTAATATTTAAAGTCCAAAGAGTTGTAATTAATCCACACATTCCTTTGATTAAAGCGTGGCATTATTACAGGGGAGTGCAAACTATTTTCAGATCTACCAACCCAAGGGCTATACATGTAGTTGCCAGTGAAAATTTCTAGCCCAGCCTCAGTTTCCACTGTCCCACCAGTCAACATGTTAATTACAGCTTACAAGTTCACTTGCAGAGTTTGCTAGTACAAGGAAAAGATATTTGTACGGCCATAAATATTGTAGGTATTAGCATACAGGCTTAGGCTAGTGGTTGTGCTTACCCCTGATTTCTTTCAATTTATGAAACATTTCTTTCTTGCCCGTTACAGACAAAATGTACCCAGCCACCAGTATCTCTGACAGGTCAGTTGCTATGGAGAGAGTTCTTCTATGCAGCTGCAGCGGGTACACCAAATTTTGACAAAATGGAGGGTAATCCAATATGTCTTCAAGTGCCTTGGGATAACAACACAGAGTTCCTCAATGCATGGGCTGAGGTGAGAATTTAGACAGAGCCCCCTAGTGGTGATTGAGACACTGTATGTGAAAGCCTTAAATCTCGCAATAATGAGTCTTCATGACATCAGATAGGCCAGAGTGTTTGGCATCAGGAAATACAAGTTCAACTGTTGGCATTTTAGCTAAAACCAAACCTGAAACCATTCTACCAGGAGACCAATACAAATTACATTTTGTTGAAGATTAAATTTGCCAAGGAGGACCTCTGACTAAAACCATACATAGTTTTATGACCCTTTCCCTCTCTGTTGGTGAGAATTGATATGGGGAACCAAATGGTACATTAGAGATGTAAATAGAAATCGTAGATATCAGTATGTCCTGCAAATATGAATCCATACAGAGTTCAATAACGATAACTCATTTATCCAAATTGTTTATATAACATTAGCAGCTACTTTTATTGGCTATAGATTTTTATTAATTCATGCTTGGTCGACAACTTCCCATTTCTTAATTCGACTAACTTCAGCCAGACATTGTACCTGTTTTGAGAAAATTCAAATTCAGTGGTGATTCCAACTTTATAGAGCAAGTTAAATTTTCTGGTTTCCCATTTGACTTTTGTTGATGGTGCAAAATCTGTATGAGCAAGATGCTTAGAGATCATTATTGTGGCCATATGTCCGATGATGTTCACTGTACGACAAGGAAGTTACGGAGACATCACTTGTCTTTTTGTCAACTATTCTGACAGGGTAGAACAGGGTACCCATACATCGATGCCATCATGACACAGCTGAGACAGGAAGGGTGGATCCACCATCTTGCCAGACATTCCGTGGCATGTTTCCTGACCAGAGGAGATCTATGGATCAGCTGGGAGGAAGGGCAAAAGGTATGACACGATGCAAACACTCAAAAGTTGCTTTTTTTTCCCCAAAAAGCAAACTGTCTAAATTGTAAATGAACTCTAAAAATGAAGGTGCGTCAGTGTTTTGACAGAAGAATCGTAGTCTGTTTGTAGCTGCACAGATATTGTTTGAAGAATGATTCCCTTGAAAAATACCTCCGGGAAAAAGTGAGCCTAAATATATGACTGTAGCTAGTCTACAAGACATACAAGGTGGTAGGCAAATATATCATGAGACAAATAGTTTACCATTGTAGCTTCGGAGTCTTGTGATGAGCTGTTGATCATCAGTATTTTCCAGCAGTGAAGTAGTATACGATGTCAACATACCGACAGTATATTCGGAAAGCTACCTTTCATAAGCAAAGTCTATGCACCATTAACATATATGCATTTCTTTCCTCCTCTACAATGGCAGGTGTTTGATGAGTTGTTACTGGATGCTGATTGGAGCGTCAATGCTGCCAACTGGATGTGGCTGTCTGCCAGTGCTTTCTTCCATCAATACTTCAGAGTCTACAGTCCAGTTGGGTTTGGACAGAAATATGATAAAGACGGAGAGTATATTCGGTATGGCAAATATACAGAGTTTAACGAGGAATCTTTACAGTATCATTTGTTGTTAAATGCGCTATGGTCTCGTTTTGCCCATAGATTTTAATGTGCATGTGCGAATAAGGAATGCAGCATTGTTGAGGTCAGTATATATATGATATGTTGACCAAATGTACCTTCATACTCATAATCATACTTCTGCTCACCACAGTGATTGTTGATCATATAACATATAGGTCAAAGGTCACAGGCAAATGATGTGCACAGAATGGCTGTACCATGACATCCTAGTACAACTGATCTTTTAATACTGCAAGGTCTTTTGGTATCCTTCAGTAGAGCCCAGACTTGTTCATGGAAGAGAGCCCTCACACAGTTAAATTTAATTATTTTGTTTTTATTCCTAGAAAATATCTACCTGTTCTCAAGAAGATGCCAAGCAAATTTATCTACGAGCCATGGACAGCTCCACTGAATGTACAACAGAAGGCAGGGTGTTTGATAGGTCAGGATTACCCACGACCTATTGTAGATCACAACGTAGTGAAAGAACGCAACATGAAGAGAATGAAGAAGGCACGTGACAGTCATTATAATGCAAATGCATCATCTGAGAATGGGGATTCAAGTGAGGTCAAAGGTGAGAAATACACATGTCATCTATGTTTATCTCTATTGATTGTGGAAAATGGGGTCACAGTTCTTTGCAACTGTACATATGTGAAAGAAATTACACAGCTGTTTCACCTTCACCGCAATGGCCGTAAACTTTGGCTTGTTCAAATGAGCTCAGTTGAGTTAAGGAGATTGCTGTGTTCTATATCCATTTAATTCTAAGTTTCTTGTGAAGGACTATGATACAAATCAATACGAAATATTTATTTTTCAAGAACATAAGCCATATCTTCGTGCATAGAACTACAGTTCTTACACTGTCAAAAAAACATTCAGAACTTGAAGGTTCCCATTTTATTTGAATCATTTCAGATGCCAAGAAGAGAAAGTCATCCGATGAACGCTCACCAAAAGCAGCTGCCGTGAAATCACGAAAGATCACAGAGTTCACAACGAAAACCAAGAAATGAACAGAGTCCATTTGGACGAGATTGATCCGTAAACGTATTCTTCTGTTGATGGTTTTGTTTCTGTTTTGTTTTTGAAATGTTCATGTAAGCTTCCCCCCCCCCCCCCCCCCATTTTATTTGAATCATTTCAGATGCCAAGAAGAGAAAGTCATCCGATGAACGCTCACCAAAAGCAGCTGCCGTGAAATCACGAAAGATCACAGAGTTCACAACGAAAACAAAGAAATGAACAGAGTTCATTTGAACGAGATTGATCCGTAAACGTATTCTTCTGTTGATGGTTTTGTTTCTGTTTTGTTTTTGAAATGTACATGTAAGCTTTAAAGATGAGATTCCATAGATAACACTAGCCAACTCAAGTTAATGAGTACAATTTATCTTGACTTCAATAAAATACACTTTTGCAATTTATCTTCATGCTGTGTTACGTTCTTAAAATGTTATCCCAGACTATATATCTCTCTGGTAGTCATATTAAATCTATACACACGTTGCACTGTGCACCTTAAAGGCACATGAGCTGCAACTTTTGGCATTATTTTCATGATTTTATATTTGGATTAAAATTAGTTCATAGAAATGTTCTTACTCCACTGAGTGAGACTGCATGGCAAGGTTTCAGTAAGACAAATAATAAACGACTGCCGCACACTAAATATGGCCGCCTGCATGCAACTACACGATAATAAATGCTGCATGTACACATTTGAATCTTTACAAATACAACATGGTGCAACCCACTGAAAGGACGGGAAAGGGATTCACTCCACTTTGACAAAAATTCTCTGTTTTTCACATAACATGGCAAGATTTTGAAAATGGCGGGAAATTTAAAATGAACAAAAATCTGTTCAATTTCTTGCCTATTCTGCCACAAGCAAACGTTGTTGAGGCATAGTTAATGACTATATCGTTCAATTTGCAGATTGCAATGAATATCTGAGGAAATTGGAGGTTAGACAAATTTAGCAGAGTTGCAGCTCATGGGCCTTCAAGATTTTATGCTCATTCAGTCAGTATACAAATTTTAGTCCAACCTGTACCAGCACATAGGATCAAAAAATATCTGAAATCAAATAGAAGACTCTTAATTATAATTACTGTTGCGTTCCAAGCATCTTCCCTCTGAGATACTACAGGACAACTGTAAACCAGTTTCTGGATAAAATTTGAAAGGCACTCTGTGTATAATACTCCAAGACATTAAAGAACCACCCAGGTCACACTGTCGAATTTATGGAATCTGCATTCCAATTCCAGATATGTGTAAGCCAATCAGATTTAATATCTGATGAGAGGGTGATCAAAAGTAGAAATTCAAATGAGCTTAGGTGAAACATAAAAAGTCTATGCTTGCTCTTTTTTTAAAATAAAATATATGTCATGGAAAAGTGGAAGAAAGTTAAGAATTTGGAGGGAGGGAGAATCATTCCAGAATAAATAATGCCAAATCTTGAAATGCAAGGAAATTTACGAAACTTTGACCACCTCCATCCTAAGATTTCACAGCATATCCATAAGCTAGTTTACAATGATTAGATGACTGGAAATAAATATCACTGCATAGGACAGTGTCAGGCCAAGTGGATACCAATTTGCTTAGCATTCAGCGTTGTAAAAATTCAAGACCCACCGGCAGACCCTGCTTGGCATGGATAGACTTTCACAGCCCATCTCTGGCTATGTACTGTGGCATAGGAACAATGTAGTCTTGCTAGCCATACGTCAGCTTGTGAAACAGGCTACATCAGTCACAGTGTGGTCATTTCTTGGGATTTTGAGAGCACATTTGCAAACTCAGTGACCTGGGATAGCAGGCAAGGTGATGCAGTCGTCTTTGAACTGACTTAACCAGACAATTGTTGACACATCAGTGTAGTGAGGGCTGTGAGAGAGTCTAACTAAATGTATTTTCTTGTCCTGTCTGTTCTGTGAAGATCTGCAAATAAGGTGCAAAGATGTCTGCATAAATCATGAACACCATATTTCTTCGAACAAAATGCCAGAGACTGGCTGCCACTGACACTGTGGCTGTGCTAAGTGATATGATATCGTCATCCAATGAAACACTAAATTTAACTCAAGGAAAATATGCGAAAAAAATTATTTGTAATTATAACTTAATTTATTTCATAGTCTTTGGTCAGTGGTGCCACTCTGTAAACTGTTCATAGCATTATTGCTTGCTAGAGAATATCCAAATAACAAAGCTCAACTAACTGTGTCTTTCAATGATTTTTCCAGTGGTCTTAATGAGTCTGTAAAATACACATTCATTTTCTCTGTCCCTCAAATATTGACACAATGCGTAGAGTTCCACATATCAACACATCTTCTTCATGTGGAATGTCCATACTACTATTGTCCAGAGTAGAATTAATTTATCATCAATCAACAGCTTTGCACATTATATTATACAAAATGCATTGTTTTGGCAAACCGAATACTTTGTATTTCAAAACACACCTATTGGGAAAAGAATGCGAAAAATGTATTTTCTTTACTAGAGAAAAATAATGAAAAGAAACTCAAAAGTCACTAAATCACCTACTGTATGAGGGAAAAGAAGCGATGTTCATTTGTTAACTTTCTGTCCAAAGAGGGCGGGCTTTCTAGCAACCGCTGACCCTGGAGAAATGTCATAACGAGCAATCAAACATCCGAACCTTGACAACAAAACAAACTTTATGCATGGATTATCAGGCAATTTCATGGAAGAAGAGGAAAAACGATAACAATTGAACTCGGTAGAGACAAAGCTTCATGGTAGATTTTGGAGCTAGTAATCATATACGACATCTCGACCGCAATATACGGTAGTTTTACAAGGAGTTAATTGCAAAATCGCCAAGAAAGTGGCCGCGAAGTCAGGTGTACGTGAAACCGGAAGCCGCATTCAGGTGACCCCGTGTTGCTCCACATCCATCCTTGTTTGTTGCTCACACTGTGAAGGGAATCGCTGATTACGAATATAGTGCGATACTTTGTTTAGAGGCCTTCTGGTATGTAAACGTGGACAGTTCCAATCATGCAACTCTAACGTTTCTGCCGTGACAACAATTTTGCATTCTGCTGTCTTTTCGTTGAAGTTCCGTCCATACGCGCAGAGCTTGCACACTCTCAGTCAGTAATACGCTCTCTGTAAAAGCTGTCCGTCCTCAGACCGTGAATATGTCAACAGCAGTCACTCAACGAGTCGGAGGGGAGCTGGCGCTCTCTCCAAACCCTCCTCCGGGGAGTCCCCATCAAAATACGGCAAGAACAGATTCCGGCAGACAGGAAGGAACGAACCAGCCAAAGATCACAAAGATTGTTCTTCCACAAGAGGAAGGTGAGATGTTTATCAGTCTTTCTATTTGAATCGCATGAACTGCGCCTAGGTCATTGATAATTTTACAAACAATATTTACTGTACAGATGCTGAATCTGGTGCGGTTTCGAAAGAGAGAAATATCCTTCCTTATAACATTTTTTATGTTAATATGATATATATTAGCAAAATAGGACAAGACATGTCGTACCCGGACAGATTGTGATTAGAGTATTATACCCATAGCATGTACATGTACACTGTAGTACCGTCGAGGTACTATGTGTATTTCCAGTTTCCTCCATTAGTATACTACATCCACCAAATGCAGCTCCTTTTCAAATCCTTTCTAAAGTTTGCATTTCAATTATAAAAATACATAGAAACCATTGTTAACTCATCTGTCAGGTTCTGGTACAGATATCTCCTGCGATGATATCTTTTATATCTTTGTCATAGGGGCAATGAACCACTTCTGTGTGACAACATTTTAAACTGTGGTCACAGAGAAGTGGTTCATTGTCAATTTGTCTCAAAACCATTTTTCCAATGCTTCCTCCGTCCATAGCATGTAGCATTTCTTCCCAAAACCACTTGGTTCCATGTTCTTCCCAAGGTTCTGGGTGAAGTGTCCATGCACAGAAGCTACCTGTCATCCCTACATTATGCAGTACATGTACATCATACATGCATGCAAAACTACATATACATGTAAATTTCTACAGTGCACAGTCTGCAATTTAGCTCTGACCATTCTAAACTATAAGATATTCTGTTTATGATATTATCTCCAGTAAAAGATAATATGAATAAAATCAACAGGTAAAGTATACATGTTCATGTAGGTGCATACATTTATAATTGGAGTGACTAGTTTTGAGCTTGGTTTGGCAAAAAGTGAAAGCTAACTCATATTGTAGGTATGCTTTTCTAGCAGTGGGTTATAATGTATGTGACTTGCTTTATTTCAGATCGGGAAAGCCCTCTACCAGAACTCAAGTCCAGTGACAGGGCCATTGATAAGAGAAAACCATTGCCAACATCATTACAGAGTGAGTTCATACCAGAAGACATACTGTTGGCTCTGACACAGATTCCACAGCCAACGTCAGATCAGCTTGCAGTACCATCAAAAACAAAAGTAAGTGATTTCTGGCATTCCTCCAGAAAGAGACTGATCTACATCTACCTAGCAATTAATCATGTTCTCACAGACATACTTGAATGCGCTATTAAACAGTGACAATTGCACAAAGAACTGTATCGTTCTGATATAACAAAATCAAAATGCTGATTGAACAGCCAACAAACTTTGACAGCTTGTTTCGAAAATATTATTAAAGTTCCAATGTAAATGTATTGGCCCTGCAGCAAAGTTTAAGAAAAGAAAAAGTTACAATAAAGTTTCCACAGTTTTAAAACCATGGAAATGGAACTGTAAAACAGTTCACAGGCAAGAGAGTAACTCTTCTTTACTGTGATACAAAAGACCGTAAATTTGTATGTGTATATGTGTATTGTTGTCTTTTTGATATACATGTACACAAGGAAATACCATACTGGTTAATGTGTGCAAATTGTTCAAATTTGTCAGTTTTATGACAAGTAAAGTTATGAAATTCTTTTTGATTTCCAGTCCTCAGCGTCCAAGGGAATGGCAGCACCGGCAAATGTCTGGAACTTTCCAAACAGAAGGAAAAGATTCCAGCACCTTACTGAGCAGCCACAATCATGGACTGGTGCTGGCAGGTAGGTCAAAGGTCACTAGCAATGGCTTCAGCAAAAATTTTATGAAAATTAAATACATCAAATATATGTTCATATGTAAGTATACAAACAAATGAGAAATGAAAGTATTTTGATCAGTAACATTTATTGTATGAAAAGTTCCGTGAAAGTTGAAACATAATAATTACCATATTTGGCAATTTGCCCTAATGTGTGAGTTTATATCTTCCTTTGTAACCTTCTTATTGATTGAAATTTTGTATTGATCACGTTCTTTGTCATTCTATTACAGGGACATCTCATTTCTGTACGACATCACCCAAGAAGTACCCAGACCACCGCCAAATGATCCCTTTGATAAGAGCTCCATCAGGGCATCAGAAAAATTCAAAGATCCATCTCAGGAGAAAAAGGTGAGAGTTCATCATTTTACTTCCTCAGTTGCAAGGTCATAAAGTCAAGGTTGACAGGTCAGTCTCTAGAGCGGAGATCGTATTCTACTTTCTTTGTCCTGTTTGATTTGTGATTTTAATTCAGCATCGTGAATGAATTCTCTCTTCAGGGAATGAGTTTACCAGATACATTGATACCAGAAGAATATCACATAGTCAAATCCAAGGGAGTTCAAGGATTGGAATTCCATGATGAGTAAGTGTACATCACAAAAAGAATTAATCATCTCAGTTTAAACATGAGATTGTTAGGGAAATTAGACTTGTGAAAGTTTTCCTTTTTGTTCACCACTTGGTGATTCCAAAACTTTCTTTTGAAGTAATAAAGCTACCCTTTGCACACGTTTTCTATATTTCGTATTCTGACCATAAGCACAATCCCCATTTGCTGAGAGACTGTGCTTTAATACGCAGGCAAGACTGATTAAGGCTTGCACTACGCGGGACAGTTTTACAAATTAACATAATTTTAGGGGGTTTGGTTGCTTCAAAAGCTATGAGAGGCCCCCTTAGAAATCCCTTTGTTTCCATGATGAAGATTGGCCCATTTCAAGCGTACTATAACACATGTACAGTCTTCAAATGAAACCAGAATTTGACAACAATTTTTACCGTTTTTTGAATCTGAACATTGTCTGTCAAAAGCTGCAGATAAAGTTACTCAAACAAATCAGAAAAATTAAAACTGAGATAGCTAGAACTGTTCGAACCAAGAGTATAAAGACTGCTATCATGCATATGGTAAGGGGAAATTCATGAACTTGCCTCATTTTTTTTTCAGGAAATTTACAACACAAGTCACAGATGTGGACAAGAATCTCACAATATTTCCGTCTATGTAAGTAACAATTTTCTTCCTTGAAATCTTTGAGAGCTGAGAGAATCCGAGACAAATTCAAGTACAGTTTGTGAATTCAGCTTTAGTTGAAACCCTTGAATGAAACTTTTATTGGGTTTATGAAAAAGTATTAAGTGCAATCTTCACATTTTACTTGCAATGAAATAATTAAGATTACTGTATATCTACTAGCGGTTGTAACACAGATATGTTATGTTTTCAAAGTATTTGAAGGTTGTTGATCATGAAAGTCAATGCAGCACATTAGTGTATATGTATTTTTGTCTACTGGCAAAGATAACACTTATTTTTGAATATGGCTGATGTCCCCTTTGTGTATATGATTGAGTTCAAGATCTGATCCTTCACTCCTGATGACCATGACATGCCTTTTGAAAGAGAATACAGTGAAGATACTCTTAGTTGGAGATCCTTTTCAGTCTCTGAATGCTATACTGTATTCTCTAGGAATACAATAGTCTTGAGATACATGCAGGACACGGTTTCCCTGGAAGTAATTAAGAGGCCAAAGTGATGAACCTGCGCCTCTGTTCCGATGCAGAGAAATGCATAAATCATTCAGAGAAAACGTCTTTTCTGGTGACATACCATTACCATCAGTTCTCTCTGTTCTTCTTTGTCAAATACAGGAAGCCTGCCAGCAGGTATGAAGTTGTACAGCTGACCAATGTGATGGATGATATGTTGCAGAAAGCTGGTATTGATGATGAAGAATTAGAAGTCAGAGGACCAACACAGGTACCGTACTGTAGGCAAAAAACCAAAACCTTGAAAGCAAACAAGGTGCTATTGCTTTACTGCAAGAAATCATTTTAAGCGGTCCTCAGTTGTATAATGTACAATGCATGTGTATTTGATTCTGTGATTATTTGCAATGAGTAGGGTATTTATCTTGCCTTCAAAATTAGTCAAAGTAAGATGATGTACTGCAACTAGTACAATAGAGATCATTTTCAATAGCATTTCGTTTTGTAAAATTGTGGACTAGAGTGTAGTTTGTTGACGGGTCATTATAAGTCATTACATCTTACAAAATTTCTGTTTTGTCACCTATCTTCCCAAAATGAATTGTAATCATAAAAATACCTAGATTGAATGGACACAACTTTTCACCATGACAATGCAAGTAGTCAAACAGCATGTACAGGAAAAAACAAATTCTTATGAAGCTTCTGTTTAACATATGAATAATCCTACACAATGTAATAGATTCAGCGTTTAAAAAGTTCAACACAAGTCTGCCAGTTACACAATAGATAGATCATATACATGTAGCTGTGTCTTGTTAAGATCTTTTGTTGTGGGAAAATCATAACAAGTGTAATTTGTTTTTTGTTTCAGATGCATAACTTACTTCAACTGATCAAGAAGGAGCAGAACATCTACAACATAGTCTTTCATGAACTTATCAGACAGGTAAGTCCACAGTCCGACCGCTGGTATTCATATTTTCACCCTATCACCCGATTACCCTGTGTACAGGTCCACAGTCATCATTCTAAACAATGGGTTGGACCAAACCATGATTGTTAAAGAGTCAACAATAGGTGGAAATGGAAGAGTCACGTAAAGGCGAACAGGGAATATGTACCTGCATATGAGTACTATCATTAGAACATCACTTCTGAAACCTGTCTGATTTTAGTAAAAATACTAAGAGACCTGAATGAAGATGTACATGTATTGAGAGGATGTATGAAGAGTGGCGCAGACGGAGAAAACTCGACGTTGGCTAGATTTTGCATTGATCTTGATGTTTTGAATATGCAGTTCTTCATCGTCAACAACTCAAAGTCCTACTTGCAGGTTCTTGAAAGTTGAAGTTCGGTTGCAAATGTCTTCCACAGTTCTCATCGGGACTTGGAAGTGGTATTTTCTTTGTGTCTTCTGTATGTGAAATGATGATCTGTCTCTCTTTCTCCAAATTCAACTAATCTCACCACATCCTGCTCCATCTATTATTCACTCAACAGGTCAGTGTAGAGTGTGCTGAAAGAGGTTCATTACTAGCCAACCTGCGTGAGAGATACAGCAAACTGCTTGACAAAGTACCTAGACAGGTTAAAAGGTATGGTCAATTATTAGTTGCAGTTACCGCCAGTAATGTTCACCATTACCAAGTTCAACTTTCATTTCTTCAACCAAACTTCAACCACATTCATCATATTACCAGACATTCCAGATGACTTAAACAAAATCTGACCGGGTGAAACAATAGTTTTGTCCTTAATCATTTCAAGCTACTCTTATAACTGTGTTTTAAAATGAACCATCTTTTGGCTTACAGTCTTCACCAAGAAGTAATGGCACAGAGGGCGCTAGACAGACGACTGACAGAAGAGCTGCTGCGATTCAAAACCAACATATCAGAGTTGACCAGGTGAGTAACTTTTAGCATGAATCTTCCTCCTCACATCTGTCTGTACAATGTGAAGCCAATGGTGGAGTTAATAATAAGCATATTCTCATAACATTTGAGTTCAGCTGTCATAACCTGGCATGTTGTTTTCTTACATCTGTCTGAATCCGTGTTTTATTTTCCAGTGAGTTGTCAGATGTGCGAGAACACGACAAACTTGTAACAATGCAAGCAGCCCAGGCACAGGAAGATGTGAGTATAACAGACTATCTCAGTATTTGATATCTTTCTGTATTGTTGTTTTCAATATGTATTTTAATGTATATTTTATTCCTCAAAAGTGTGAAATATTGTGCTTACAATGATTTCCATTTCCTTGTATTTTTCAGTTGAAATCAGCTCTCACTGAGTCAGAGAAGAATGCAGGGTGAGTTTTTATTCCATAAATACATAATTTGGTCCATTTTAACATTTCACAACTCTCATCCCTATATTATAGGATAATGCAATTCTTGCTATTGCCCAGGGTAGATCTTCATGATTGAAAGTGGTGTGAAAGTTGACAATTAATCCTTTTACTCCAGTTCTTTTATGAGGGTTCAACTTAGCTAGATAATTGAAAGGACTGTGCTGTACTTTCAAAGGGCCAGTAATGCTAACTTTTATGACTTTTTCACTATTTTTGTTTTTAATGTAAACCATAATTTCTTGTTCTGCTCCCCAAAGCATGTTGAGATACACAGCATAGTCAGCTTGTCAACTCAGCCTGTACATGTGTAAACTGCAAACATTTTATGTCCAAAAAATTTCTGCATTCTAAGAGTGTTGCATTTGTATATCATAGCTACCAGGTTATTTTAAATGCACCAACAGATTGGAAAAATTCACACCACTTTCGATACTCTAAGACTTCTTCCCACATAATGAAAGGTCTTCAATTTTCAATGTTTATGTTGTAGACTATTGGCTGAGTACCATGAGCTGTACGAGTTGCAGAGAAAACGTCTTGAGCAGCAGGTGACAAGTCTTAAAGAAGAGAGAGAATTATGGAGCAATGCCTCCTACAGTCTTGCACTCAAGGTAAAACTCATTCTGAACACAGTTGCAAAACTTGAATCATATACAGTATGATCTTTGACCCAGTATTATACAGTCTGATTCAAAGATGCTCTTTTCTGACTCAAGAAAGATTTTACATATTTCTTGTATTGTATGGGGCTGAAAGGAAATTTCAAGAAAGTCCTACGTTGATTCAAATTATTCAGAAATTTTAATATAAAATAATAAAAGCTTTCTGATGACACACCTTTTCAAAATGACTGTCACTTTGCCGTTTACAACTTGTTTGGTGGATAGTACATGTATTGTACCCTGTCTCGTGATTTGGCAGTATGCTATGACCAGGTAGTTACGTTTCAACGAGACAGGTGTACATTCATAACCAGGTCAAGAATATATATATGTTGTTGCATATATATTTTGTAAATGTATAAGACTTTGTCTAACGTCCTTTCCAAAAGATAATTAACTCAGCATATGTAAAGCTGGTTGGTTCACTCATCCATAACTAAATGTATATGATGTTGTTATTTCACAGGTAACTGAGGCTAATAGTTTGGCTACAGCTAGAAGAATCCACGTCACTGAGAAATCGTGGTCTAAGCTGGCCACACATTTCACCATAGTTCTCAGTGACAAGGACACGGAGGAGATGTCGACGCTGCAAGGGTTTGTGGATAAGTTCCGCGACCTGATCGCATCTTTCTACCAGCACTTGAAAAACAGCGACAAGACGTCCAGGGACAGGCTGAAACAGGTCAGGGCTGGCATCGAAAGATGGATCGAAGAATTCACAGAAAATGTCATGTAAGTTTCTAAATCACCTCAGCACTGTTTTTGACCTCCTGGTGGAATTTTTAAATTTTTCACAAGCATCAGTGATTTACAAAAGAGAGCAGCATCAAGAATATACCAAAAAGCCATCAGGAAAGTGTGAATAAAAATGAATACAAAATTGTCAATATCTTTTCTATCATGTCTGCCATCTACAATAGTGTTTATGTCATATCAAAGTCTTTTCATGATTGGATGTTACTTGAGTCAATAATGGAGTTACTACTCCATGGCAGCCGAATACTGAAGTCATCTAGTGGAGAACAATAGTACTCCATGACTCTTGAAACTGTACTTCATTTTCCTCATTTTATTAATATTTATACAAATAGTGTGTCCTTACCTCAGAGAAGAACAGCGATGTGTGGCTTCTAGCTTCACACTCTCTCCTGTAAAAATGTAAATCAGCAGATCATCCAATAAGTACATGTATGTAGAAAACATGTGATGTGTGAAATGGGTTCAGAGCGAAGTACCAGCCCTAGTACTTCTATCAAAATATTCCTAAATGTAATAGTAGAAGTTGCCATTATTTTCGGGCACAAAAATATCAAGTTATGCTCATTTTGTTTAAGTTACATCATTAAGCTAAGTTGTTTTTTAGTGTTTTCTTCCAAATATGAGATTATTTTGAATTCCTGCAAGGATAGACCAAACCTACCCAGCCACCTTTACTTGATATTAAGTTGCATATTTTTGCGTTTGTTTTTGTTTGAGATTCTTTTTTTTCACAGAAATATTTACTTGCAGCAGCTGAAATGTTATTATTTGTGGTTTTTTTTTATGTTGAAAACATGGAAAGTTGTTCTGTGTTATGTGCCTCCAAACAAATGATGATGAAAGCAACAAAAAGTGCTTTCGTTTTCATTCTGTGATCATGTCATTGTAAAATCCATGGTCAACATTAATTCATTTATCATCGTATAAAAAATGCGTAATTGGTTAGATTTTGATCACATGATAATTTCATGACCACAATTACTTGCTCTTATGACCCCCTAACTTGTCAACCATGAACACCAAGAACTGCTTTTCATGTGTCATACTCCTTTTATTCATGTTTTGTTGCTTTACATTTTATTTTACCCATACAAGCTCTCCTATGGAGCCCAGTCAGTCCCAAACTCCAGATACTTTCAGTACCTCCTATAGGCATTCTTCAATGAGGTGAGGTGGCCGCTGTGATGTGCGCCCTCTGTGTTGTGTTTCCTACTGTGATGTTCTACAGTGTAGAGGCTGCTGTCTGCTGAAGACACAACAACACTAAAACAAGACAAAAACAGCTTGTGGCATAGAGTGTGCATCTCTACACATTGCATTGTGTTGACAAAGCCATTCCCTGGCTTGAAGTACAAAATGGAATGGCCTCCAGTAAATGACCCAGAGTGAGGCCATTCCATTTTGTGAACAAACGGGAGAATGGAGCCATTTTGTCCCTCCTCATTGCAGTGATCTAACACCTTGGGATAAATGGTTGTTTCCAAAATTAACAATGCTACAATTTGTGCTCATAGTGTTTTGTAAGCTATGTTCACTAATGGGGTGTGCTATACTTATACCATGTTGCATTTGGCGTGACAATAATTATTGTGTGAACTAATATGGTATATACATGTAAATGTAAATTAACATTCATGAGCTAAGCACCAGTAAGCTATATGTTGACCTGTGGCTTTTATTGTGGTGCACACTTGCATTCAAAGTAGAAATTTAGAAACCATTTTCATCATTCCATGTCGCATCCATTGAGCGCTTTTACAGTTTTGCCAAAAGTTGCTTGATATTCTTAATTGATATGGAAATCATATACAGAGACATCAGCCAAATTTATGACTTAGACTTACAGAATACTGAAAAATTAGAAATTAAATTATTTGACTTGGTCTAACAGAAATTGACATTAGCGTGTCCAAACAAAGCATGTGAAATTGACAATTTATCATCATTAGGTTGTTCTGCATCCATGAAAAAAAAAAGATAGAATGAGTTTGCGTTCATGAACATAGCCAATTCTGCTGGTAAAATGATTATGAGAGAGAATTTGCATGAGAAAACAAGCATTTCATGTAACATGAAGTATTAAGTATGCATCCAAAAATATCATCGAAAAACCAATGTTTAGTGCATGAAAAATTTTATGTCAAAGGATCAATGAGGTCAAAATTGCATGTTTTCAGCATTTCTGATTGATATATGAAATATAAGAAAGGATTTTAGTTTTGCATTTCATACTCAACTTGATATTCCACAAATGCATGCTGTGGTGCTTTCAGAGGGGTTATTGTAAAAATAACAATATCAAAAATGCAGGGGTTAAAAGCAGATTCACATAATTTGCTATCCCATGCTCCCATCACTAAACAATCCTAGCAAAACTATATTCAGGGAAAAGGTACAACACCTTACATTCCATGGAAATCAGCTGGTCATCATAAGCATGTATTGAAGCATAATTTAAATTGCATGCTGGGTACTACCATGAAACTAACTCATTCCCAATAGTTGCGACTGTGTCCTGGATGTTTCAGGAGGGGAGGGGAGGGGAGACAGGTAGGAACACGTGCATGGCTCCTTTAGTTGAAATCTCTTCCATTTTATTATTTCCTCATTTTTGCTAATCACTGTTTTTCCTTCTCCAGTGGTATGCCACCAGACTATGCTGTCAGGCCACCTGTCAAGGAATCTGTGGATAAACTCTATGAAGATATCCGCCTTTGGGAAGAGGTGAGCCATTTGAATTGATTGATCAAAGTGACCTTTGACCCCCTTTTCAGTCATGGTCCAGTGGTTCCATCTGTCCATGTTATCAGATATGCAAACTGTAATTTCTCAATTCCTCAGCTTGTTTATCTCTTTAATCTGCAACACATTTTAAGTGGCTATTATTTGCGCAGCCAATATATACTCCCCCATACTGCATTTCAGTACAGATTTTGAGGTAATTGCATGATGTCTGGAAATTTGATAATAACATAGAGTTGTGTACTGTTTAGCAGGGTTTCTCAAAGTTGACTTCTAATTATCAAATATTACTTGATCCCTGTTATCTCTCCAACAAGAGTGTGTACGTGCATACTGTTGATGTGTGATAGAAGATGCTAGATTTGAAATTCAAAATGCATATATTTTTGAATTTTCCAGACCATAAACAAGGAAGTTGAAAAGTTTGGTGGAGACATACTCTTGAGTTTTGAAGATAATCTGTATCAGATTAACAAACAGATGGAAGGGTGGACAGAAACTGCAGTGAAAATATTCAGCCGTCATTTGGCTGAAGATGGCGGTGAATTTCCCGCTCACAATGAAATGTTGAAAATGAATAAGGTAAGGTAATGATGGAAGTTTCTAATCAGTATGTGAGAAATATAGATGTAGTGATATTCACCATGAAAATAATAGTGATAACAATGATTGTCGCGATCATATTGATGATAATGTTGATGTTTGTGATGAAATTGATTGATGATATAAGGAGGAGGAAATGACGGTGATGATAGTTTGAAGGAGTTGATGATGTTACTACCCTTTTCAGTAATAGAGCGCGAAGCCACTGCAGTGAACTGCAATAAAAACTGCTCATACTAATTATTTTCAGCTGTAGCCAGCTGGCAAAGTTGACACATTGTATGTCCCATGCAGACAGTTTGTCTGGGGAAGTTGAAATAAAAAAGATTTGTACATGGACCAGTGCATGGTAATGTTACAGTGTATCTTAATCTTGAACACAGGGTGCCAATCGTAAACTCTCATTTACAACTCGAGCCTCAGACAGAGCTAGTTTTGCCTTTGTACAAGCAGACTTTTTGGTCTTTATCAAGTAGCCTTGTTCAACACCAAAGTGGCCACGGCTACAGCTGAAACTAATTAGTGTGAGCAGTTTTATTGCAGTTCACTGCAGTGGCTTCACGCTCTATTACTGCAAATGGTTGTAATGATGATGATGATGAATATAATGATGATGATGATGATGATGTTGATGGTGATGATAATGACAGTGTTGATGGTGATGGTTACAAAAGAGAAGATGATAGTGATGATGATGGTGAAGACAGTGATGATGATCATAATGATGATGATGTTGGTTGTTATGACAACAGCATCATTGAAATGAGAATTAAACGTGATACCCACTCTGGTAGTAATTATGATCAATAGTGATGAATGCATTTGCTTCAATGAATTGGCCAATAGAAGTCCTACACTGGACTGCATTGTCATAAACAGTCCATGTAGTCACCTTACACAACACACACCTATTAATTATGATATGAAAGTGAGTAAGTTACACCTATCAGTTCACATCATTTCATTCCCGTTCAGTATTTCATACCCATAGTGTTTAGCTTCATATTAGCCAAAATATGAAGTAACAAACCCGGGAGGGATATATGTTTTTTGCACTGTATTTTTGTTCACACCTGCATGTACATGGCATACAGTTTTTCCATCCTGTATTCCATCAGTCAATCATTTTAGCCTATATTGACAGAAAATGTTATTGATTTTAAGTTACCCTTAGTGAACAAGAGTCCTTCACGTTTCTCAGTGAACAAGAGTCCCTTACATTTTTCACAAATCATTTCATGCCTACATCATCATTCACCCTCATACTTCATGTCCGTGGGATTTATCCAGTAGGAAGACCCATTTGATTGTGAATTGCTTTTCCATCAATAATAATACCTAGCATTGTTGGAGAGCAGTTTACCGCCGACTATTTCATCCTGCAAGATTAACAATGCTTCGCTTTTTCATTTTGCAATTTATTTTCATTTCTTTTTCTGCATTCGCATAGCATACAGAGGTAATCTTTTCGACGCATTTGTTTTTTTTTTCTGTTTTCTCTCTGATATGATGATCTGTCAGCTCCCTTTTATTGTCAATGATTTTTAATAACCTAAAAACCTCTTCAAGTAATTCCTCTCATAAAAAGTGCACACAGTTTACTGTAACATCTAACCAAGTTACTAACTACAAACTTTCACATATTTAATACAGTGTAACAAACAATTTGTGTAACATTTATTAACATTCTGTCAGTAGTTATGAGATTGTGTCAGTCTTAATTAATATGCTAATCTCCTCTCCGTATTCATAAACTATCATTAAACACGTGTTTCATCAGATACCTAATTAATATCTATTGTAACAATAAGATGAACGTCCTAGGTAATGATTGTCATACATACTTGCCTTTGCTAAGAATAAGTTTTGAAAATTGTGTACTGAGTTGTCATTGAACTTGAGTGATGCTATCTAAAGCCATTTTGAGGTGTATCCTGTTGAATGTTGAAAACAAATGTGCTTTCAATTTTTTTTACCATTTATGAGATTCACATAGCGGGCAGATATTCCATCACAGACAGATGAAAGATAGATGTTATAATGTAATGATAATGAATTAAATACATTTTGCACTTTTCTACTCCTTTAAATGCACCGTATTTCACATTTCAGAAACTGTAACTTTATTCAACGTACCTGGTAATCTCTTAAAATGGTGGTAAAAGTTAAATGCTGCTCTATATTACTGCTAAGATACTGCGCTTCAACTTTAAACATTGCATGCCTTTGACGACATCTTTTATTTTTTTCCATGTGTCTATTTCATATGTCTCATTTCACCATCAATGCAGGATGTCAAGCAGGTAACATAGCAAGACGTGGGCATGGTTTGCCGTGCTTTGGACTTTTCTTGTCCCTTTTTTTGTGTTTTTTATCTGTCCAGTTCACCCCTTCTCTGAGTTTGCTGCATGTTTCAGTTTGTTTACTATCTATGAAAAACCCCAAGTTTCAAAAAACTTTGCTACTTTGCTATTCTGAAATAATTTTTTATGCAGATTTGTGACCTCTCATCTGACAGTGAGTTAAAATCAGTTTCAGTGATTTCAAAATGGACATGTTATGATTTAGGAAACACAAACTGAAAACAGCAAAGTTTTCTTGAAACTGTCCCGTGTCCTTGTTTATTCCTAAGTTGAATTTTAACTCACCAACTTTCCTCTAGATTTTGCTATTTTGTGTTGTTCCACTTTTACCTAAAACAGTTTTTTTCCCTTGGATAAAATTCTATAAGTGATCCATCCAATGTTACCATCCATGATAACATGTTACTCCAAGTCTAGCCCTCCGATGCCTGTGTTCTCCCCATGTTAGATCCACACTTCATGTCCATATTAAGTGCACAAATATGCAGTCTTAAATTAAGCAGTGTAACACCAGGTGTCAAAACGTTTATTCCCTCCATACAGTCGCGACGCAGCTCCGCGAGAACAATAGAATCCATTTGCCGTTCGTGGGGGGTCTGCATACATTAAATTCAAATATATGGCGGCCATTTTTGCACTCAACATGTCCTCGTTAGTCGTGGAATTTTTCACCTTAAATGATTTCATTTCGCGTTCTAAATCAACACAGTCTGAAAACAGAACATTATAAATAACTACATTGGTCAAATCAATGGTTACCTCATCAAGAACCCCCAAAATCGGCAGGCATGGGAGACAACCCGCGATCGTATCGATGCGATATAATCTATTCATCGACCGTAAAAAGCAGCAAAACGTTTGTGTCCAGAGTCGAAAATGCACTGAACCCATAACAGATTTTGTTTTGACCAAATAATCCACTTCCTTACCGCATTCTTTTTCTGGGACGGCTATGCCAATTCGTCAAAACAGTTCCCGCACTCAGTTCACCTACCGATGCAGCCAAGAAGCGCCCTCAATGGTCACAAGATCAAATCTTACCTTACTTCCCATACTCAGATGAAGGTCGCACACTATTTTTGAAATCATGCTGCTTTATGATCTGCTTTATGATCTGAATCTAACAATTACAAGATTTTTTCACCTTTGTGGCTCATAAAAAAGACAATATTAAGCATGGACGTGGCAACACAGCTGAACACGCGGATCTACCACATGTCAATCGAAATACGAGTTTTATCAGCGAAAATAACAAACATCGGGACATCCTTTGGCGAGTAGGTGCGAAATAAGGTCCGAACCCGGTCTGGCAAGAAAATTTTGGAATTTAGGGGCCTAAAGAGGAACAATCGCCGATATGGAAAACGGAGCGCTGGCGCTAAATCAACTGTCGCCCAACATTTCCGTCCACACGCCCTGCAGCTCTATAGGTGAAACCAGTCACCGTACAGGCAGAGTTTTACTGCAAAATTTTACAAGTCTTAATGGATGTACCGGTTCCATATTCCACAATTTCGTAGCACAAGGATGATAAAAGACATTTCTGTTAATGGTTAGGTAAATCGCTGTCTAGGACGGTTTTGCCAATTTCGAAAAGAATCGGTACGTAACGAGTAGCTGGAAATCAACGTATTACATTCGTAGACATATAAAATAGGTCGATGTCGTATGTAAAAATATCATGCAATCGTCCACACAAAGGCAACGTCTTCCTTTAACACATACTGCCTGAATTATACAGACAGATTAACAGATGTTCCAGAATTCCAACGATTCCTAACTCATACCACTTATATGATCGTACAGCTCAATCCGCCATGAGCAATCCTGGCAACCTGCGCAGAAAAAGTGCGCAGTTCAAATTAACCGCCAAATCGCGAGCTGCGTCGAGACTGATGTATTGCCATGTTAATAGTCATTGGTCACATTAATATTACAGCTGACTAGGAACATTTGGTGGTCAAACATAGGAGTTTGTACATGTACATGTAATCCATGTCATTCAAAAGTTCCATGACATAAGTCAACATTAAATTTTAAAAAATTCATTCACCCAATCAATTGTAATATTTCAGAATTTTCTATGATATGAAATACTATTTACTGAGCACTTAATAGTGCTCTATAATTTTTGTTCAGATTTAAGTTGTAGTTATCATAACTTTTTTTCATTAGAAGTGTTATAATTTTTTTTATCAAAGTTTTAGACCTCGCATATCATACATGTATGCATAAACTAAACTTCAGAGAAAGTTTTTTGTGAAGACTTAGAATGTAACAAGTGTTTCTGTTTTTATGTTTGCTTTCTTAATCTTCCTTTTTTGCTTGTTTTTGTTACTTATGCAATGAGATTTATTTTTTGCATGTCTTAGCATGAGGCTTTTGTTGAATTTGTTGACAATAACTGTGTGTTTGAGCACGGTTCCAGAAAAAATGTTACTGTAATATAATATAATACAGCAATACAAAAAAGTTATATTCATGTTTCAAAAGTGTTATCTCTGAATAAGCTGGAACAGTCTGTTATATTCACATCAAATGGAAGTTACCCACACATCACCATGCCTCCTCAAACCATGAAATGTTTTAAAGGGACGGGGTTGTCCTGTCTGTTACTGTGCATATGGGACCCATACAACAGGTCTGTTGCTATGCACAACATATCCCAACATCCCATATGCATATCCAAAGTTTTAAATGAATCTGAACCAAAACTGGTGACCTTGACCAAAGCAGCTTCCTATAAATGTAGGAATGCAACCAAAGTTTATTTGCAAAGTCTTTCAATGGATTGAAAGCTACAAACTGGTGAACTATGAACAAGCATTAAGTGATAAATTTGCTTCACATTTTGTACTCAACATCCAACACCAATTTCTGGGAAGAGGCATAATGGTTATCAACAAGATGGTCACGCAGAAATAGATGGGACACCCCCAACCTCACTTTAATGAATTTCCTTTGACTGCTTAGTCAAGTGACGATAATCAAAAAAGAAGAATTTTCAAAAGTAGGAAAGAATGTGTTTTAAACAGATTCACTTTATCCAAGATAGCATTGAAAATTCAGTTCAGTTCAGTTCATAGTGGACGTTTATTTGTATTTCAAGGCCACAAGCCAATATACAAAGTGGGGTAGGGGTGGGGGTGGGGGTGGTTAACAAATGGAAATATACATTTGCACAGCAGAGTGAAAGCAAAAATGTCGATAATAAAACACGAAAACAAAAAAATTGGCATTTTTTTTTGTATCATGCACACCAGTGGTGAAGATACCCCCATCCCAAAGTCATTACATACATCACATAACTGTCGTATTTTCCCGTACCATCAATAAAGCTTAATTTTGTTAAATTCTTGGAACCTGAAAAGGAGAAATGTTCATACATTGATGTTTTGTTATTTATAATCACGTTTTTTTCCTTCCTATTGTTTCATTTTTCATTTGACAGAGTGTAGAAGCCCTGATGAGTCTTCTGAAAGTCAGAGTCAACGGTGAAAATGGTAAGTTGTCTCGTTTATCTCAGAGGTGTTTCTTAGAACGGTGGCTTGTGCAACTGATATCATTTAGTGTTTCAGTGTCATAATGTGCTGCTATTAAAACGAACAGAGAAGAGGCCTTGCAGCAGACACAATTTCCATGATTGAATGTTTCTGGATGAAAATGTATCAATACCATTTAATGTGGTTATAATGTGAAATTTTGAATCATTGTCTATGATCATATAATATTGTCATTCTCTGCCAATATAAATCTTGAATAAGGAGAAGAATATGAAGAAATTTATTTAAAGGCCACACACACTTCAAAACCTGGAGCTGAAATTTCTTTATTTGATTTTTGTTCTAGTTTAAAAATCAATTTTCTTTCATCATTAAGCAATGAAGCTTACCTTGTAAAATTTTGGCTTCGACAGGTGCAGTGAATCCCTAATTTTACTAATATCCTAAATTTAATGATTGACTGATACCTTTAATTTGTAGACCGCAATTCCGCCAGTAAAGTCAGGTCCACATCAGTATTATAATAATAATAATATTAAAGTACATTTGTAATGTGCCTAATCTCTGAACAGAGCTCTAGGCGCAATAATGACAAAATACAGTGTATCAGAGTAAATGTTGAATCACTGGGACTGGAGACTAGGCAAACGAAAAAGGTTAAACTACTGTTTAAAGAGAAAAGTCTTGAGGGAACGGCGGAAAGAAAGGGAAGAGCTGGAGTGGCGAAGGTCAGAAGGAAGTTTGTTCCATAATGCAGGGCCAATGTAAGAGAAATATCTCTCGCCAAAAGTCTTTGTGAAAACTCTTGGAATACTGAGAAGTCGAGAATCTGAGGAAGAGCGGAGTTGTCTTTTTGGAGTGTATTGGTGTAGAAGTTCAGAGAGATATTGCGGTCCTGTACCCGTTACTGAATTGAAGCAAGTAGATACAACTTTGTAGTGGATAGGAGAACTAATAGGCAGCCAGTGTAGTCAAATTTTCCAATGTCCTTAATTCAACATGACTACCATGCTCTGTATTAATTGGGAAAAAAATTCAAATCGTAGTTTTCATAAAAACAAGGGGTTATCATGTGATCATTCCTTTTAGAGTTTCTCGGTGAGCCTACACAAGTCATTTACGAGTGAAAAATTGTGGGAATTTAGAGTTTAAATATCATTTATCACTGAAGTGTGTCCTGTGTTAAATTCATCTACCGGTATGACAATACAATGTGCATATGCAGGTGTACGGTAGAACGATTTAGCTAGGTACCAATATTACAGCAGGAATGGTAAACTTTCTCTTCAAGGGGTCCAATGACTTAATGCCACACGTAAAATTTTACCTTCTCTGAATTCTATCATTATTTCTTCGCCTGCATCCAGGAGTTGCCAAAGGTTTCATTACTTTACAAAACGCCATGGAAGTGTGGGACACCAAGCTGACCCAGGTGGTGAACGGCGCCCCCTATCCCCCAGAGTCAGAATGGGGTCGTCTGTATGACCTCTTTGAAGACTGGATCGTAGTCATTGATGAGACACTTTCCATCGTTGGATCTACTCAGAAGGAAGAGGATCGACATGAAAACAAACCTCATAATCCGTAAGTCACTTAATTTCTTGTCCTTCCCTATAGGTTGGCAAATCTTCCAAATAAGTACTTTATTTTAGTATTGTATTACTCCAGCATCCAACAGACAAAAGCCCAATGACAGGATAAGGTACCCAGTGCCCACTACCCAATGAAGCAGTTTGAAGTAAAGTGCCTTGCCTAAGGGCACAACATGATGCACAAGTCTCAAATCAACAATCCTCCAGTAATGAGCCTGTTACACTGGGTTACACTGTAACTAAATACTATCATCTGTTATGTACAAATGAGCCAGACCACACATCTTTTGAACCAATGAATCAAGAGATCTTGCCCAGTCGAAAGGTCAAATGTAAACAGGATGACTTTTGAGATTTAATAAATCTGTACGACAGACACAGTTGTTACGTAGAACCATTGCAAACTACCATAGAGATGTTCATTATTCACAGCAATGAATGGTGAGTGTGTACACGTATCTTTTAAAACAAATCATGTGACTTAATCTGTGACTTTGTTTCAGAATCACAATGGATGATGTGTTCCGCATTGCACAGAAGTGGTTGACAACAACAACCAATGGTGTGGACAATGAAGATTCCAAGCTTTTTGAACAGGTAAAGAGTGTTTTGCCAACTTGAGTTGCCATAGACAAACATCTGAGAACAGTGTAATATTCTAGTTCACAACGCCTATTGATTTCTGTGCATATGTAGTATGGATGCTTAGATTTATGTAATATTTGGCTGTTATCAAAAATCTTTTTTTCCAATTGATGACCAATTCAGGGGAAGACTGTCTTTTCCTGCAAGTTCTGTTTTGTTAAGAGATAGGTAAAATCTATAGAACTTGATCTTTTCTGACCAGATTTGATTACCAGTGTCAGGATACACTATTTCTGTTAAAAGGAGGGGGCCGTCGAAACTCTGCTCAAAGGTTGCCAGGGACCCCTTCCGACTGATATAAACACTCTGACTTAGATACATGGGCGATTGATGAAAGTAAAAACATGTTTGTTAACAATGAACATCTAAAAATTTAAATGTTGCAAATATGTTGACATGATGCATCTAGATATCATGCATAAAATACATTGTTTGTAAACAAGAAAGTTGCACACGCTCAGTTCTGACGACCCCTCTCCCTTTAAGCAACGTATACCTTTGGCAGGAGGGTTTCCAAACTTATCAAATGATATTAATGTACACTTGCTATATTATGTAATGTTATCTTTATACCATTCATTGTCCCACAGATTTCGGTCCCTTTATTGTGTCAATGAGCCGCCATTCCGAGTTGTTTAATGTTCAGTAACTTCAATCCCATATTCAAGTGAAATGTGCCACCCTGTGCTTACTGCACTGACTAGTCCTCGCCCTGTGTTTTCTAGGTCCATGTTCTCCACTCTGAGATGGTTCACTGGATGATACAGGTGCTGCTACGTCTAGCCCCTGACAAGGAAGGGAACCCTCAAGAAGCCATCGAGAGCAGTATGGCCGCCACTTCGACCACTGGAGAAATCAGAGAGAAGGCAAACTCACTCTTTGAAAGACTGACAAATTTCACCAACTACATCAGTGGGTAAGGCACTGTTAACCAATATTACAATCACATTTCGTTGCAGCCCTATACTTCTACTCTCAGACATAGTTAGGTCCGGCAGGAGAAAATTTCAGTGAAATTGTGAAGAATGCATGTTGTGCAATTGAGTCATGAAATGGCTGTGGTATATCACACAGTCAGTTTTCAAGGATAGATTGAAACTGTATTGAGAAAAACGAGAAAAAGATTGATAAAGGGAAAAAGAAAATTCAAACGATTTTAACTTCTGTTGATGAATCCAAAATCAGCCAAATGCTTTTGATCGCAAAGCATCCGTTTCTCATATTCTTCAGAGCGTAAAAAACCAAAAGACTTCTCTCTTGTTATATGGCCTTCAGTGAAATTTCATAAGACTATCAAATATCTATTGCTTCAATGTATGTTATCATTTGTTCATTATGTTTTCCTATTTGTTGTCTATCCATCACTCAGTTGCTGTAATGGCATCGTTTCTGAGGAGATGCAGAGGAGACAGGAGCAGGGTATGGATGATGCAGAGCATGAGTACAGAGACTTGAAGAAACTCAAGGTAAATCTTAGCAATTCTCAGTAATTTCCTCAGCCCCTCACATTGAACTGAATTATATCATAGGGTGTTGTTGTTAGGTGTCTCCTTATACCGGTATAGGGGAGGCTGGGTTTCTCCTCGTCTTATTATGTACATAATCTGTCATCATTATCGTCCTTTTTTGTCAGTATGTCTTTCTTCTTTTGTTTCTCTCTCTCTCTCTCTCTCTCTCTCTCTCTCTCTCTCTCTCTCTCTCTCTCTCTCTCTCCACACAAGACGTAAGTTATACAAACATCAAATAGTTGAACTTTGTAAGGCTTGATATTTCAATAGACTTGTGTCCAGCATTTGCAAAACCTAATGTTCAATATTACTGTATCAGTAATTGTAACATGTCATGCTGTTCTGTCTTTTGTCAGGTTGAATGTGGAGAATGGATTCACACAGCTACTCTGCTGCTGGAAGAACTGATAGGGGGCGCTGCAGTGGTTGGTCTGTACAAGCCAGTATTACAGGTCGAATCTGCAATGTCAGCTTCGGACAAGAAAACTGATGAGGTTGGTTATTAGTCTCAGCGTGTGTGTTTAAAAAACCCTCTGCCATGCTCAGAAACTCAACATTCTTTACTGTGTGATCTGTCAAGCTACATCCATACCTTTGTTCTGCTATTTGGAATGATTCTGCAATTACAAATAGTGAAATAGATAGAGTAAAACCTTCCAACAGTCCATCGGCTAGGGTGCATTAGTGATCTTGTTAGCAAGGATGAACTTGAAGCTAGTGAATTTCAAGGTTAAAGAACACTTTTGTTCAGTCTAGAATGAATCTTAACCTAGTTAGAAAATGTGAAAATGGTGAATAGTGAAATCCACATGGTCCGATGACACCTTTGATCAGTCTGGCATGTACTTTATTACATGCCTTGCATATGGAACCTCGCACATTCCATAGGATTCAATGGTAACTCAACGATGACGTCACGGGCCGCATAGTCATCACTTGACTGAAAGTGAACCGGAACTATTTTCAAATTGACAACTTTGGGATTAAAAATGTTAAAATTACATGTATTACACAGGATATCCCGTTTTTAGAAAATTATGCTTCAAAAATGGATAAACCGCATAACAGTGATTTAAATTTATCAATGCGCATTTTGACGATGAAAATCGTTCTACCGTATTTTTAACGGATTTTCGTCTGACATGGAAATAAAGCACATGATTGTCATTAGCAAATAAATACAAATATAGCATTTTTCTGTCATCTTTGAAGGATCTCAGATTCACTAGAAAACAAAGTTAGAATTCAGAGGAGGCAGAAAACAGCTTCTTGGTAAAAACAAGAACCAACCACTGGTATTTGTGTCATATACAAACTTTTTTTTTCTTCATTCATTCATTCATTCATTCATTCATTCATTCATTCATTCATTCATTCATTGTACAGACACCAGATCCATCAGTGGCTCCCACACCAACAACTGATAAGGCAGAAGAAAAGGCTGGAAGCACAGCGGCTCCTACTCCAGCACCATCAGAACAGACAGTTGCTACGACAACCGAGCCCAAACAGGAAGACACCGTCAACACGTCAGAAATGCAAATGATCGGATATGACAAGAATGTGAGAGTACAGTCACTGGATCAAGAGCGGGTGATCACACCAAAAGTGAGCGGCAAATTTTCTTTCAAATTTATACTGCCCCCAACATCAAGACTTGTGTTTTTGACCTGACCTTTGTTTGTGTGCCTTCAAGTAATACTAGTAGAGTCCCATTGTTAAATGATAACTTCTGTACATACGTGTGTATGTGTTTGTTTTTTTCCATGGTTATTATGGATAAATACTTGAATAGTATTCTTGTGATCATTTTAATGTTGTTAGGGATTAACACTAGATGTAGCCAGAATGAAATCTTGATTATGATGTCTAGGGTAGATTGGATTACATGTTAAAACCAAACAGAAACACAGCCTGTTATCATCATGATCAGTATGTATGCAGTTGCTACATTTATGAATGATCTCAAGACTTTCAACAACAAGAATTTCAGTGATGAAACAACAGAAACTCGGAATGCATACATTTACATCTTCTTACTCACTTATCACGTGTATTTTTTAGGAGATCAATGTGGAAGCACTTCTGAAATCAGATGGAGAGAGACCAGATACTCCCAACACAACCAGAGCTTATGAGGCACTGGCTGCAGTTCAAGCGCTACAAGAAAAGCTGCTGTAAGTCTTAATGTTTGTCTTGTAAAACAAATGAATCTTGTGTAATGGAATCTGTCGAGATAGCTTATGTTTTCTTTGTGAGTCTGCAAAGGGTATACACTCTTTGCGGTCAGTTTTGGCAGACCGGTAAACTTTCGTGTCCACTAACTGTAGCGGTGAGTGACTTGGTGTAGCACATAGTTTTCAGTTGGATTGGTTGAACCATGAGCCTGTATGGAGTGCAGAGTGTTATTTGAATGATCCATATGAATCAAGTCAAACCATGAAATGAGCCTGACAGTACTGATAGTGTAACATCACAGGACTTTTCTTGAACTCTTCAATTAAGGTAGAGTGCGCCTCAGGGACAGATATTTGTACTCTCATGTTTCGTACAATTCTTTTCTGGTCTGCATTGTGGGGCTTGTTTTGAAGCTCTTGGTCATTAGGTCTTGTAATTTTGAGGCACATGCTACCTTAACCCTTTGCACCCTGACCCCCTGGTACTCTATGACGTCATCGGACATTTCTGTCCGAGCCGGGTTCAAAGGGTTAAGGACATCAGTTTGAACTACAACAGTATTCAGCATTGATAGGTGTCTGTTTTAGAGAGTTTAAATTCTACTCAACTTTTAACTTTCCTCTTATAAATGTGCATATATTAGAAGGGTATTCTGATGAGAGAAAGTGTCAGTATCATTGTATAGATGTGCACGATGTTCTCAAAACTTCTTTCATTATTATTATTACACACAGTAACACAGAAGAAAGGGCTCAGAACGCTGAAGAAAAGGCCGTCTTACTGGAAGAGGACCTGAGGGTGGCCATGGAGAAACTGCGAATGTACGAAAGGAAGAGTGCAACTCCCCCGCAGACCTCTGAGGGCAAGAGGGAAGAGCCACCACAGCCGGAGCCTGAGGAGAAAGAGGAGCCACCAAAGGAAGAACCTCCAAAGGGAGAATCTCCAAAAGGAAAAACCAAAACAAAGGAAAAGGAAAAGGAGAAAGAGAAAGAGAAGGCTCCAGCAACACCGACTCACATGCCGCCTCCGTCGCCATCGTCCGCCAAACGACCAACCTCGTCACAGTCTGTGAAGTCCACGGGAGAGAAGTCAAGGTCACCTTCACAGGCATCCAACAGATCTGCCGCAAGTTCAAGGGCATCTAGGACATCTAAAAAGTCTAAACAGAGTTAATGGTTGACTTTGGAGAGAATAGTATGCCTGTACTAGTAAGAACTCGACTGATATTTTATTTCACATGAATATTAGCAAAGGAGAGATTTTGTGAAACTTTTTAGGATTTTGTGGCTAGGTATCTCTACAATATTGTTGCCAAAAATTCTAATGTATCCGTCCACAGGAATCCATTCATTATGTTTAAGCTGTTTTCTGCAATAAAACAAATTGTTGATACATGGAACGTGGTTAAAATCAAGCTTGAAATGCAAAACTTCATTGTGATCTGTACTTTCTGTGTGTCTGTTGTTGACAAATGCAATGTGGGTAGAGTAGAACAGATTTTTGTTTTTTAATGAATAACGACCTAAAAAAAATTTGATAAGAGGGGCACACTGGCAAAAGTTCTCTGACCTACAGTGTTTTTGACATTTCCACGGAAACACGCTGGCCCATTCATGGTATGCCTTTGGAGAGGGTGGTTTCTAAAGCAGGTCACCCTTAGGCAATATGATATTGTTCTTACAGCAGGGTTTTTTTTTCATTCTATTGTCATGTACTGTATATCTTGGACTCTGCCTTGACAGAATTACAAAACATATTCCCCCCAAAGTGCAGCTTTTGTGAAACCGGTTAGCATTAAAGCGACCAGTGTTAAAGCGATCAGTGTGACCTCAGTACAGGTACAAACATGCTTCACACCGCACTATTAAGTGGGTCACTGAAAGTAAATCCATGAATTTTGTCTTTTGAGAAAACCGAAGAAAATCACACACTCCCAGGGAATGTTTTCTGCCTGGTAGACCATAAGAGGTATTGCAGTTGAGGCCGCTATCTGATGAGAAAATGCCTCGGAGAAAGAGAATTTCCAGAGAGATTATTGTGTAAATGGTAACAACAGTACAGAAATAGGAAAGAGAGCAAATTTCTCTATGTATTCAATTCATAGAGAAGACATTTCTGATCACAAAAAAATCTATCATAATTGTTGCTGATTTACATAGCAATGCTTATACATTCCTTCGTGTTTGAAATATGTGTGCTGTTTTTCTCACTTCCCAAGATGTAATTTAAGCACACTTTATCTCACCAGCACTTTCTTCTGTGTTTAACTCTGACAAGAAAAGCGAAAAGTGGCACACCAACATCTGGCTGTGAATGTTTGGTTCTAGGAAAGTTCCCTTCCGCCCCTTTTTCTGGTGCACAGGTCCCCTCTGTGTTCTGGGAAAACCATGAAATTCTACCACAACTTGATCAAGAGGGGTTACATGTAAAATGGTCATAATTATTTGCAGAGTCAAATCAAACAAATAAATGTAAAACTGAAGAAAAAGAATTCTATCACTGTTCATTCACCAGGAGAGATCAACTTGATTCTGTGAAATCAGAATTATTTTAAGAGATTTTGACAAGTGTTTTGTGTATGCCTCTGTTTACTTTGGCGAGGAAATTTTTACATCCTATGAAATTCATTGTTTCTGTTGATTTTGAAGAAAACATCATTAATCAAGTACAGGGTACAGAGAGTATGATGAACAGAGACCTCGCACAAATATAAAAAAGGAAAATAGGAGTATTATATTGTTTGAGCATCATTACAATATTCATGTACATGTATTTTCTACTGGTATTTTTTCCCCCAGTATGTTTTATATCCTTTTGTAAATGAAAAGAATTGATGACAGTGTTTTGAAAGAGAGGCCTTTACTGGTAAATTCTGTACATTCTTGCTGTAGTTGAAATGATTTGTAAATATCCCAAGCATTAACCTATTGAAACCTCGAAACAATAAAGTGAAACATACATGTAATGTTTTATGAGTCTGTGTTCGTTTGTATTTTTTCTATGGTACACCATGGCCATGTTTATGTCCTGGGTGAAACCTACATCTTATATATTTTCCTGCTCTTCCTAACCAGGCAGTGAGGCTTTTTTATACAATATCGAAAAACAATATGCCTACACAGTCCCGTGGATAGAGGGAGTGTTGGCAGGTAACTTGAAAGATATAACCGGCCCGAGGAAAACAGTTTTGTACTGACATTTATGTCTAGCATACTGTGTTTCTGTATGTATAGGTCACATCTGAAGAGAGATTTTTCCTGCCACATACAGAGTTATTTCCTACTCTGGCAGTATGGTCATAATGAAAGATGAATAGGCGATTTTTGCAGGAAAGTTCGGTTTTGAAAACGGATTGTTTTTTCTTTCGTGAGAAAGGCCCTCCAGATTCAAGACGATGTGAATTAAGTTTTACGAATGCTTGAACAGCCTATGCTTGAACCTATGTTGAACACCATTGTGAGGCAACGTAATCCTATACCACGTTCGTCCAATCCATTCGTTCGTCTATTCACTATCAGTCGCTCACTGCATGGACCTTATTTCATCACAGGCGACTTGTTAATTCTTAATTGCTACCGTTTCAACACTTTAAGTGCGCGCAAACAGGAATTAAATGTAATGACCTCTTTTACATCAATGTGAGAACAAGGGTTTTACATGTGATAGTTGTATAAAAGGAATTGTAATGAAGCATGTAATTGCATACACTTCAACAAAATGAACCTGTAATTTAGCCAATGCATGTATTTCACACGGTGGCTGCAATTTTTGCCCAGTCTATTTTCAAAAAATAAAAACACAGTAGTTTTTTGTTCTACGGTAAATAGCATGTTGATTTGCCCTGTGTTCAGCCTGTATATACATGCACAATATTTATCTGTGTAATAGATGGATTATTGTTGATAACTTCATTTAGAATATATGTAATGAAGGCTATATCAATTCGTGACATAGTGGTTCTGCGATTCCTAGAAGGGAACGCCAATCACAGTTTTTCCAAGATCCTTGATCGATCAAACGCAAAGAATTAAAACTTTGTACAGCGAACAGTTCGCGAAGGCGGCAGGAAAAAAAAGACCTGTAAGGCAAACAAACTGTACGATCGACTAGAGTGCCGTCAACGAGGACTCGCAAGATTAACGCCTGGTCCATTAGGTAAGAAAGAGATCGATTTTCAAGGACATTTGAAATATTTTACAAAAAAAGAAAGAGGGAAACAAAAACCCTGCATATTAGAATTTTCCATACAGCATCAGAGCTGAGGAACAATCAGAAAACAGTAAATCTGAAAAGTCAGAATCGCAAGCTTAGGTCGAAGTCAGGGGATGGTGACTCTATTGAACAGTTACGTCAGAGGCATAGAGACTTTTTCATGGGACTTTCTCATCAAAACTCCTAAATAACGTTTGCTTGCTTCAAATATCACAAGTCAACATTTGATAATATAACAGAGAACAAAAGATGCATATCTTTGGAAAACTTTTGAAAATGCTGTTTTGCCCGTGAAGATAATTAACTGCAGACGATATTTGCCAACAGAACAATAAAGGAGAGCGATGTGAATAATTGAAACGATTTTCAAGTCACGCTTCTAAGAACTTTTTGGTTGCACTTTGATTTAAAAATAGTTCACCGTTTGTCTGTGGTGAAATAGTTCATGATTTCAAGTAAGCTTATACGAGTTGGTTTGATATCAGCAGCCGTTAATAAACAGCGATAGTGTTCGTGAAAAAAGTTCAAAACATTGAAAGTGGTCACCACTTTGGAACGAAAATACGAAAATGTTCTGAAAGGACAGTCGCAAGGAGAAATTCGAAACATGTGACGTGGCTGAGAGGAAACTTAAGAAAGATTTCTTTCTGAGCCTCGATACCTTCAAAGAGTGATGCGATGTTCAAATTTTTATTTAGTTTCCTTTTTTTCTAACCACTTTTGTACGATACTATTACAGCAACAATTATGTTTATTGTCAATGAATACACTATACACTCAGTTCCTTGTAATCATTTAAGGACATTAATTTCAACGTAAGATAGGTCCATACTTCAAGTTTGTTAAACTACATGGTACGAAACCACCATGGACCAGTGCACTGTAAGCCGCGTGTTTTTTGAAAATTTTTAAGGATTTTAGGGAACATAGCTACAAAGAAAATCCCCAGAAACAAATCTGTTTTCAGCTTCACGAGCCAAAATAACAAAACAGTTTGAAATAAAAATAAAATGGGCACAGCGTAGTTTGTATTTTTTTTGTTTGTTTAGTAAACTTTCTTCTGGTCTGCAGTTATACCTTTTGTATCCGTGTACTCTACCAAGAGACCAACAAACGAAACATGCATCGTCAGTTTCAAAACATGATGCGGCAAATCTAAAAACGCTGTTGTTCGGAAGCGTTATCCGGTGATACTCTATAATCATGTTCGGTTACTGGTAAACTGGCATTGCAGTGTGGTTGGCGCACAGATGAAGTCGTCATTTCCAGACACCTTATGGTCGAGCCCTCGTTTCGAACTCAAAACTTGTTCAGAAAGTTCGAAACAGGGATACATACCAGACGTGCATGATTATTGTACAGTGTAACCTCTTTTAATCAAACACACCCTCATCTGTCAAGGAAATTAAAACAGAAATGACCTAGCTTGCGTACATGGGGTCCCAGTTGATGAGAGCATGCAAGAAGTCAAAATGAATTTACAACCATAATACAATGACGTCACAAAGGTTGGCATTTTCTGCACTTTGTAAGACCACCTATTATCAGAATACTTACCACTGTAGGGTAAGTACTGGAAACACTCTGCTTATCAAGACAGATCAAAGGCTGAGGTTAGCAAAACCAGGGACACTTTCACGCTTTGTACACTAAGGAGAATAAGCATCGTACTTTAAAAAATCCATTGAGAATACAGATAAATCGATCCTTTAACTTGCTTTCAGTACCAAAAGTATTGAATGATTGAAAGACTGTCCTTGAAATAACCATATGAAGGCCAATGGTTTCCAAAAGCAGTAAGGACAAATTGCCGACGTTAAATCGATTAAAATATTTTGTTTGCCGATGTTCCTATTTCATTTATCACTATGCAATTATGCATGTTTTCTTCTAATTGTTTTACTTGCTTGATCATGAATATTGAACAAATTAGGGAGTTCTTAGCAAAATTTAAAAGCCAGCAGTAAACAAAGTATACAACATGTAGAAGTCAATGGTATGGTATGGTACGCCTGTGTCTCCATTCTTAATATCAACTGTGAGTTTCTTGGTATAAGGCCAGAGAAAAAAAAAATCTTGTTCATCGGATTTTTTGGACCAAGTCCCTGGAGCGGCGAGCGAAAATTTTTTTTTTTTTTTTAGGCCGAAGGTAAACGCGGTTCTCTGGCATTTTTGCACAGATGCAGACAAGGCAAGATAATTGTTTCCCTTTTTACCAGAAATATCTCAGACAAGAAACACTGATACTGGTAACTGAATTCAATACTATATTTCCCAACAATAACATAGGCCATTACATTCACAGTTAGTGTTTGCACAACATATTCTGAGTATTCTTGACCGCGGACATCCGGGAACTTGCGAAATTTTTACGTCATTTTTGCATCACACTGCCGTGAGAACAAAATATTGAAGTGTGAATTTTTCAACCTTTACACCAGTATTCAAAGTTTCAACATTATGTCAATGATAAACACTAAGTTCTGTCCTTTGTCACATAATTTCTGCATTGTTCACTGTTCACTGTCAAATCCCAATTCACCTCACTCGCTAGCAATAGGTGAAAGTGACGTCACTCCGCCGTCAAGAATTTCAACATTCTCTCAGAATAAAACTGAAATGTACAGCAAATTACTGAAATCCAACAATTCAGTATTGTCCTTTAATATTGTCCTGGTGGGACCTAGCATCTGAGTTTTTTCATTTTACTTTGGCCCCATGTTTTGGCCTCTTTACCACTGTCTCTACACATTTTACACAATGGTCTAACAACACTGTACTGTGATCGGAGTGAAGTTACATAGTCATCTTTCAGATCGTACTTTAACATCGACGCAACCATGTGTTTTGTCATTACCGTAAATTTTTATACTTTCGATGCAATTTTCATTCAATCGGACGCACCGTCCATCTGCTGTCACGATCTTGTTGAATAAATCGCCAAACGTAATATCAGGACAAACACTGAATAGCGTCTTTGGAACTAACTGTTGGCCATCACGTCGAATGTTGGCGATCAAATTAATACTCACGATGTGACATGTACTAACCTTTACAAAACGAGGAAATTTCTGGCCAAATCGACCCACTTTGCGTCGTGATTCGCCAAATTCAGACGTCACAACAACGTGTTGGCGGTCAACTACGTCGGAAGTCTCATTCAAAATCCCGTGCCCGCGAAAACCCCGACAAAGTGTAGGGCGCCACCAGCGGCAGTACTAAAAATATTTGTAATGCGGAAGTAAGAATTTGCCGCGATCAAAAAAAAAAAAATTCCAAATACGCCAAAGTAGAAGCGGCGATTCCGATGAACAATTTATTTTTTCTTCCTGGTATAAAATTGATCGGTTTGCTGCCGTTGCGTAGAGACCTGAAAGCTTCTCAGCTATACTGTGTTTGATTCAATTGATTCTTATATTAAATAAACACTACAAGCTTGTCAATTTTTGCTATATTAGATCAATCTACCACTCCTAGAATAATCTACGAAGTTATGGTTTGTTTCAGCTATACGGTCTGCATTCTCGATTTGTAAAATTGTGCCTGATATAAAAATGTCGCCTGATGTGAATGGATAATGGATCCCACTAAAACCACGGTGCTAAGGCGACCTAGATGAACGTCTTCACGGATGAGCTTGGTGCTGACCCGTCGCAAGAAATTGCAGTAATCGACTGGCGATCGCCATGAAAATCATGTCTCTCTAGTCATCTTCCTCGTTGGGTGATCCATAGCCCAAGCTGGAACAATTCTAAGTATACTCAAACGTATATAACTTGATATGAAATTACCAACGCCTTTGCCCCACACACTCATCGGTCCTCCCCGCAATATAATGGCAGGGTCCTGAAGGTAGCTCCGTGGCACGACAAAAATGGATTCGGGCAAGGTATGAGTTTGTTTGAAAGAGGATCCCTTACATCCAATACATTTTCATGAATTCTCCTTGGCAAACAATGTTCTATTACAACCCGCTAGGCACGATTAATGTCGAAAGTGTTTGAGGTAACCTCACTATTGTCAGCGCCACCGAGGTATTCTCATTCTATTGATTCCGTTGGTTTCCAGACTGAATAAAAAGGCGTTGCACACAGAATTGTGAAGCTGAAAGACTTGAAGCACTGCAGCGAAAGAACTGAAATTCACACTATTTGGAGCTGAACAAGTTCAGAGCCAAACGACCTACGATGGGCAAACTTGAAATGTTTTTCGCTGTGTGTGTGTTTGCTGTTCAGTTGGTGACAGGTAAGATTTCGTTAATTTCAATTTTCTTTCAGTGGAATTTTTTGCAACTAGTAATCTGTCGTTTATGCCTAAAGATTTTTCCTCGTAATTACTTATCTCTCCCATTTGGATCCTTAGTCGGTAAGCGAGTCTTTTTAACTTGAACACTTTGTGAATGTGTGTTCCATGCTATGCAGATTTTTTTAAAAAAAATTAAGAAGAAAGATTAACTTGCACAAAGCCCTTGAACAGGTTCTGGTCGAACTTGAGCCTATATATCGCAGCATAATAACTTTAAAATGGCAGAGTGAAAGATGCAGAGACTTTTGAAATTGTTTCAATTACGAGATATCGTGATGATAAAACGTCTACGCATGCGAAAAGCGATTCCTCTAGAGAGTTTGCCAAAGAAACGACGCAACTTATAAATAGATGTAGCTGCTATAGTAGCTGGAGTGTTTGTTGTAGCCATCTTTAGAACATGCATTCACCAAAATCCCTGAAAACGAATCATCCCAGATTACACTTTTATTATAAGAGTACAGATCTAACATAAGTTGATTACCAGACTGTTCGAAAAAGGTATTATGGGAAGACTTTTCTATTTGACCAAACGACACACTTCTGTGAGGAATGAATCCTTGCGATCCACGTATTTCCTGAACAATATATATTTTACTTAACGTTTCCGACCTCAGACCCACCTGTGTGAAGATTCAGACCCGAACACCATTATCTATGAAGATGATCACAATGCAACAATTAAATTTTGGCCATATAAACTATGTCGCTCAAGATGCGTATAATAATTGTACACAGTATACACACTCTGCGTAAGATTTATTCAATGCAAGCAGTATAATTTTTGTATGCCCGACTATAAATTCCCGGACGTGAAATATTGGCCTGGCTTGTTCATTTGAGGGAGAGCTGCAGAACTTTTGAGTACGTGCATGGCAATGTGTGCATGACGAGTATGAGCATGGCGGCGATGCATGGCAATAAATACGACCCGAATTCTACACATGTGCTCTGTGACATTTGTGTGAGTGTTGTGTCCTCTAACGCAAAACATATACAAATTGCGTGGCGATGTTGTTTCGAACGGCATAACAGCGTTGATACATCCCTATGTCTACCTAACACGATTGGAACTAATTTGGGATAATTGGATCGTGAAGTAATGTCGGTTTAATCTGCAAATTTAAGCTCATCTACTTTTCTTTTTAAGTTACACACTATTTATGAGTAATTTGCAATATTGCAACATTCAGCTATAGAGCACCTTTGAGAAATTTGAACAATATGAAGATCAAATTCTCCCAAATTAGTTCTAATCGTGTTACCTGTTTATATCACGGGGTTTGAGTCAACCTGCAATGGCAAGGATCCATTCTCAGTGTCAGTAATATAAAGTCACCAGCGGAGAATACTGGCAGTGGTACATATTTAGGTCGCCAACAAACTTAGTTGTGTTATTCCAAGTGATAGGTAGTAACTCTTACACCATAACCAGTGCAGTTGGTTAGGATTTCTTCTGTCGTAAAAGTCTTCAGTTATTGCCCCCAAGATCTTACTTGTTAGATGCGAAATCGCCATCACTATGGGCATGGCGTGCTTTAGTTTCTTTCTTCCGTCATTTATTTGCTCACATTTTACTAGATTCTTACAGGGATTCTTTGATGCTTGACTACGTTGAACGTGCCAATCATTCCACCAATACGCCTCAACAGGTCCGCATTAAGCAATATGTTTTTCTTTTTCACACAATGAGGTTAACGTAAACCGCCCGCGGTGTTCTGTAGTAGAATACATTGGTGTACCGCCTCTATGCAAGTCAAACGTGCATAGAAACTGGTGTTATAGAAATCATTAAAGAAATCGTTGATTCGTCTCTAACCATGTATGGGGTATAGCGAATACCAGAGCAGTTTCAACCCACACCTGAACTCAATATCCACGCAGTGTGCCTACGTAAAGGTCAACAGACGTCAAAGTAGAACCAAGTACATATACCGTCGCATATTGTTGCACAACTTTCAAATGATCCCTTTAAAGAAATTGTAAACGTTTTGTATCAAACACAGGGAGTGACTGCCCATGATACTTGGATTCACACTTCTCGACAAATATTTCCTTCGTCACAGCTATAATGAATATCGCATTTTTGCACAAAATTGTACTCTCAGGAACATTTTCGACAAGACTATTCCTAGTGATCTTGACACACTCAACTCTGCTCTACTTTTCCTTGATAACTTGTAGTCATCCTCTCTCTCTCTCTCTCTCTCTCTCTCTCTCTCTCTCTCTCTCTGTCTCTCTCTCTCTCTCTCTCTCTCTCTCTCTCTCTCTCTCTCTCTCTCTCTCTCTCTCTCTCTCTCCTGTATCAACGAATCGGATGTATTAAAATGGTAGAGACGGACGTGTTTCCGAGAAAGTAGAGATGGATTGATTATGTGTTAACTTTACGAACAGAGATCAAATATCCTATATCTTGAGTGGTTTCCGCTTGTAACTTCTCGTATTGAGATTCTTTGTGCTTCTTTTCGTAGTGTTGGCGGGAGAACGCATTCCAAGATCTGAAGGAGAATCTGAGCCCGAAGCAGGAGGTGCGTCAATTAGAGCATCCCTTGCCATCGTCATGGCAACAGCACTTTTCATCATCTACAACATGTTGCGCCATTGAGTGGTTGACGGACCGAGGAGATTTCGGGGTTCTCATCGGTTCAATGCATTGTGAAGTTATGGCTGTACGGTGTCCCGCTATTGAATGACAAAATAATAACTCAATATTACCTCTAGAGGTCGCTATAAACCTGGTCAACCAGTGTACCTTCTTTACGAACTCACTGTTTCACGCTGTATAACATTTCGGTCTAGCATCGACCATGATCATTCGTCATGTTGATTTCGATCGATTTTTCGTTAATTTTTTAAGTTAATATATTTAAACATTCTGAAACAATGTGTTTTCAAATACCTTAAACAGTAAGCTTAGTGTCGACTTAGTTTCGATATGACCCCACCACCGACTCGGACCAGTCCTGACAGGGCACGCAGTTTAATGTAGCGACCTTGATTCTTCAACTGCCCATCGAACCACTTTCTTTGACATGATTCGCCTCTAGAAGTCGTCCAATGGTACATCATTCGATACTACTCATTTCACATAACAATTGGAACATGAGTGTTACAGCAACAGCAGACAGGCATTAACATTATGATATCAAGTTGTAAAAGGGATTTCAAACATTTGTACTTTTATCTGAAAAATATTCCCATGTTTCCTTCCGTTGATGTAGTTCTTTGATGTTTCATTAACATAACAATTTTATGAAGAATTTTCAGACTTCGACTTTTTTTTTATTTTTTTATTTTCACAGTTCAGTATTCTACCATTACAAAGAACATGTAGACAAAACAGAATTAAAGTGTTATGGAGGTTCGCTGGTCGAGATTAGTGGACGCTATTCGTAAAACGATTGGAATTAATTTGGGATAATTGGATGGTGTAGTAATATCGGTTTAATCTGCAAATGTAAGCTCATCTGCATTTTTTAAGTTATAGACTTGTTTTTATGAGTAAATTGTAATGTTGCAACATTCAGCTATAAAGCACCTAACACTTTTAAGAAATTTGAAAAATATCAAGATCCAATTATCCCAAATTAGTTGCAATCACGTTTCATATAATAATGACTCTGAGGACTTGTCCCGGGGCTCCTTTCAACGGGTCTTGATTTTCAATTGTCTCCATCCCTAACCCTGTTGCGACTCCCTAGGTTACTCGTAATTAGTGCTAAACTGTGTCAGTGTCCGCTTATCTTTACCTAACACGCAAATGAGGCGAGATGGACGAGGCATTACATTGCACCATTAGATATCTTATCATAGTTGACATGTGGTCCGAAATCCGCAGCTTTTGCAGTAACAAGAATATGTGATTTTTACAAGGGTATAAGAAGTACCCAACAAGACATCCTTTTCCTTTGCGAAGAAATGGGAAGAGATCAATGTGAAGTTAAAAGTTTAACTTATGTTAATTGGTTATGAGACTCTTGTAAGAGTCAGCTGACTACAACCATAGACTCGAATGTTTGCTGTATGAAAATACGGGTGACTAAACCGATTTCGTCTTCAGGGTGTTTCTCTTAATAAGACTATTAAAGCTGTCTTTTGAAGTAACTCTGATCTTATGCTGTTTTTAATTTTTAAAAATCACATCGTTTGTTTCTCATACATGTCCAAGTAGACGACTATTCTGAAAAGTAGCAACTTTTCCAGCATGTCAGTTTTATGAACAACTTACATTTCACAAAATCAAGGTGTACATTAATTTCGTTATATTGTGCATTTGTTAATTGGGGTACTTTGATCATTTTAACTTCTGATTAACCTTAAAAAAGCGACTGCCGCAGTATATCTGTCTCTGCTTGTCTACTACGGTCTGGCTCCCTTCTTCCGTGTCTCGACTCTCTCTCTCTCTCTGACTCTCTCTCTCTGACTCTCTCTCTGACTCTCTGACTCTCTCTCTCTCTCTCTCTCTCTCTCTCTCTCTCTCTCTCTCTCTCTCTCTCTCTCTCTCTCTCTCTCTCTCTCTCTTTCTCTCTCTCTCACACACACACACACATCACAGTCATGTTTTTTGTGTAAGGATAATCTCAGCGGGCAATATAGCTATAGTTGGAGAAGAGCCAAATAAAGGCTGCAAATAATAGCATCGTAATAAAACCTTTGGAAACAAACAATTCACGTATCAGGCAGGTCAGAACCTACCGGCCAGACTTGGCATGCTGGTTTAAAATTTAAAAAAAAATCCAACAAAACGTTCCCTGATTGCACTTTAATACTTTCATATGACGATCAAAAACATGAGCACAGCCTGCCCTTAAGGTCAGGGAAGTAAGCGAACAGCTGTTCCCCATCCGGAAATTTAAAATTGGTCCTTCTTTTTCATTGGTCACACTTTTTTATTCTTCTGCTGAAAATTTCGCGAAAATGCTAAGTATTCGCCTTATACAAATTCCCAGATTACTGTTGTGTTGAAAATGAATTCAGGTCGACGTCCGCCATAACATTCACTTTTCGGCAACGACATTTGACATTACATGAAGTACATTGCTAGGTTGAAAAACTGAAAGCAAATAACTACTACGTGGTTTAGGGGGTGGAACAAGGAACGGTATCATAAAAACTGTGATAAAAACACAGAAAAATAAAAATTTACAGCTAATGGAGCTTTAGTTGTGTCATTTCCATTCTGCTAAGGTCGGCATAGACTAAGCTGGCTTTTGAGATAACGAGTTTCAATACCGCATTATTTTTGCAATACGATACATCACTTTCATATACAACAACACATCGACCCCAAAAACTTTATACGTTACGTACGTTAAAGCGGAAAAGAAGTTAGGCGATGTTTCCAAATTGTAATTTCTTTCTGTCAAAGTTTATCATACAGGAAACAAAGTTTTCGACGACAAAGATCTATCAGCAGTAATATCCGTTGAACCAATCACAGAATAAAGACATATAGTGGCTTGTAAAGCACTTCACTCTCTGGAAAATCATTTCAATAGCAATGAATGGAGACTGAGCAACGGTTGAAACACTGGAAACATAATTTAGTATTAAATTAACAGAATAAATTCTTCACCAAAATCGATTTTAAGGAAAATATGTTGGCGTTTATTCGTTTTCGTGAAAGGATTTCTTGTGACATTATATGATTGATATCAGGAAAACAGTGGAAATGAAACAGAATTTAAGTTTCCTGAACTTGATGTGTTGTATACTCAACGTTAAGGTGAAAGCTTGCAGCCTTAAAATAGAACAATTTGATTTGTCTTCCCCTTTTGTATAATAAGCTTCCACACGTGGTGAATTTATAAAAGTAATCAAAAAATGGCGTGAAGATGCCGTCTCTGCGTATGGGAGGAAGTTGATGTCCAATTGGATGGCTGAATTATACCGTTATAATTAAATAATAGAAAAAAAATTTCCCTAAGTTGCTGTGAATAGTAAGAATCGACCAATGAGATATAACCTTCCGAGGACGCTGCATATCAGTAGGGGCGGCCCGTGAGTGCGATGAAATGTGTCAAAGACCGCAAACGTTTTCTTTTTGAATGCCCATGTGTGTACCAGTTCTAGAAATACGTTATAGGCCATACCATTGCACAAACGTCAATTTTGTGGGCCGTGAAAATCCCAAGGGTAGCGGCGATTCGGAAGAGCTGGTCCTTAAAAGGTCAGACATCTCCAGGTTTCTACCAATGCCAAATGTTTTTCTTGAAACCGTGTTCAATGAGAACTGTTCACTTTCTCCTCCTTTTGAAATCGAAAGAGAGCTTGACGAGTGAGCTGGCAATGCGCGAATGGGTATGAAAATCAGTCGACTGACAACAATTAGGAAATTAATTCTGTGACTGTCAGCCTATATAGATCCACGGTCATCGAGTAGAATTGCAGCGTAGCCAACTGACGCACTGTTACTTTAGACAAAGGATGGGAATCCTCGATTGACTTAAATAATTTCAGGCAAACCATGTCTGTCAGGAATCGCTCGAAGTATTGTTTTTGCATACAATACCACATCAAATGCTGGCAGGTTATCAAAAAAATGCCACGAACGATCAACCTATGGTAAGCCTATGATATTTACAGGGTAGCTGATTTATCGCCCATTGTCCATTGTCAGTGCCTAAGATTTACTGATACCTACAAAAATGGATGATAAAGAACTAGAGATTTCGCCCACGCACACCTTTGTCATTGGGAAACCCCATCAGGCTGATTTTTGTGAAAACACTTCTCAGGCAGAGTATTTTTCACATGGTATTTCAATGTAAGTGGTACAATCAACGGCTAATAAATGGACCCTATGGAGGTTGTTCGGAAGATCCAAAGTCGGTCATGGTTAGATGCATAGCGAACATCCCACTGACGCAGTAACAGTGGAAGTTGTGAAACAGAATCGCCTCGACATACAAGTGGGGCCAAGTTCAGACTGTTTTTCCTCACAAAAAAGGCCCAATTTATTCAATGAATCAACATAGACGGCTACCATTCTGAGTCTAAATTCACACTGCAATCCTATTCTGCCGCGTGCCTAACCACAAGCGACTGTGGTAAGATATAATTGCAACACGACATACCTTCCTCTCATTGTTCAAAATTAAAAAAAAAACTATTTAACCAACACCCTACATAATAACACTCAATTGTGCTAAGTAAGTCAAAACCAAACAAGAAAACCACTTCCCATTGTTTCTAAATAACACTACTGTTTACGACCACAGTAAATTGTATCTTGTTCCCCGCCATAATATTTCGTTCAGAACTAAACTACTTCCAAAAAGTGACGTCATGAAACTTCTGTACTTAAAATTGGTGCAATAAATTAGTACTGTTTTCCGTTTAGATAACATGCCTTGTGCATACAATAAGTAATATTCAATCTAAAATTGCAAACATAGTGATGCTACCAGACGAAACTAGTAAGTTGAATTGTAAAAGACTTCGCAAAGCACAGAAGCGAAACGTTAAATAATATTTGAGTCATTTTTCTAATGTATCTAATGCGTTACATTTAGTCATAGTTTCACATAACTTAAGTCAGAAATCGACAGCACTTGTCGCTTAACGTCAACCCGTCAAATACGCCCAATGACGGTATATGAATTGCGATATTTACAAACGAGCATAGGAACCAGATCTGACAATATTTACTGACGCAGAACAAATAAATTTGGAACACTAAGCACTTTCTTCATTTCTGAAAGGAAAGTGGTTTTTAACTGAGACGAGAAATGTTTCATCTGGTCACATGACCACACACCAAGTTGGGACTTTGCAAAAACAAATATAGAAGTAACATTGAAGTGTTCATTTCCAAATTTTCGTGAAGCGTGGGAAACTTTTACATTGAACAGGAAACGACACTGTAATAAACTCAAATAATGGCGGCTTTCTTCAGATGAGATGTGAAACATTTTGCATCTGTGAAACTGTAGATAACTACGATGTAGAAGTATTTTTTATGTTTCAAATGTATTAACGACTTCTGCAGGGGGGCGTTCATTCAATGTGATCAAACTTTGACGATGTTAATGGTGTCTGTGTGGATGCAAAGATTACATGCCGCTCACAAAATAACGAAATGAGACTTGCACTAAAGTAAACTCAACCAATTGGACGGCATTTTGGTGAAATTATAGCATAAATCAGCCAACCACTTTCGCTACTTTCACTGTAATAAATGTAAAAAAACGGGCGTAATGGGAGCAGACCCGGGGAGCAGACTTATTAAATTCGGTTTGAGAACCTGAATGCCACCACTCTTGTCTGGAACTGGTTACTAACAGTTGCTGGTCACATTTGGTCAACGCAAACAACTCACGACTACGACACGATGAGGTGTGTAAGCCTATAATGTTATACTTCTTTTCCGAGCAAACACTGGTGGTTGAACAGGCGCTGTAGTCACTGACTTTATTTAAAAAGTTAATTTCTTTAAAGAGCAGTCTTTTCATGCATATCGCGGATTATTACAGTAAATGCGATCATCGCGGTTCATTGCTGATAAATTGGAAACCAGTTAATTTCCAAGGGTTTGCATTCTTGAAGTTGACGGTGGTTCATTCTTATATTAGGATCTCGGCGCCATGCACCATGCCACTCTCCTATTTCTGAACAGAACAGTTTCGGTATGCTCAGTTGAAGCGATAAGATTATTTTATTATTCAAGCCTATACCCGGTAAATCAGATTTCAGTGTTGCTTTGAGTCAGACATAGGTATCCATGGATTATCAACAGTAGCAACAGCTACCATTGATATCTATACACCGTGGATATCTGTAAGGCTTAGCCTAAGCCATAGCATGCAGGAGTATTTTACATAGCCGAAATGTTCCCATGAATTAGGTACCGTCGTTAGTTCATGCCAATCCTTGAAATCTGAACCGCGTCGGTTTGTGTTTTAAGTATAGAAGAGAAGGCAGCGTGGGGCAATGGTTAGAGTACCGGTCTAATTGTCAGAGAATGGTGAGTTCGAGACCCGTAAGTCCAGGGTAACAGACCAATTGTCGGGGGATGGTGAGTTCGAGAATTCGAAATTTCGAGAATTTCCTAGGAAATCCAGCTCATCAACCTTCAATGTTTTTTACTTCCCCAGTTAACGTACATAAAATCATGCCAGCGAATTGCTTCCCCCGGTGAAACAAAATCTTTCGTGACTTTTTACATACATTTTTTTCATATTTTAGGCGTAATCTTCTTGTTGGAGTATTGGCGGCGCTCTTGATCTCACTATCGTTGGTAGAAGAGAGTTACTCAGAAAGTACCAAGGCTCGGCGTATGTATCACGATAGCTCTAGTGTCATAGTTTACTAGTATTGTAACATAGATTGTGGAATTTTATTCTAGAATCTATAAAAACGAAAGGTTGCATACACGTTATCATGTACAAATATTCTGTCATCAAGAACAATGTTAATATTCGTTCTCTGTTTCCATGCATCAATTTTTATGCGAGATATTTTTAATGTAAAATATCTTGTAAACACTAATATAATATTTTTGTCATGTTTATCAGGAAATGCATAAATTTAAAAAATAGACTGAAAAAGATGATATACCTGGCAACATCAACACGCATGACCATGTTCCTGACTGATACAGGATTACATTCAGCAGAGCGTTTTCAGTGATCACATCAGTGTTAAATATTTCTATTGTGCTTTGCATTGCCTTTGCTCTGAAGTAGTAAGAATATAGATTTGTCGTAGAACTCGGATGGCTATTCGACACTGTTTTATTTTTTGTGTGTGTGTTGGTTTTTTTATTTCAGCTACGAAGAAGCCTACTCCAACCATACAGCATAAACAATCATCCAGTACAAAGATGAAAAATGAACCGACTGGAGCCAGTGAGTTGGTATTTTAACATCTGTTGACTCTCCACTACCGGGTTCAGGAATTGACAATTTTTACAATAGAATTGAATAAAATCCGAAGAAATTCCGTTCATGACAAAGTTGACATTTGGAAACTGTATCTGTGGACACATTAATTGACCGTTATAGTCCGAACCTACCAAATATGGCTTGGGTTAAATCTATATGTTTAGGTCAAACAAGACTGGGTGTTTCACAATTGGACAACCTCCGAGAGAGCTACCATTCCTAATTTGAATGAAGTGATGTGTTACGTAGACGAATTTCATTCCCGCTCTAGAACTTTTTCAATGTTTTATGGGGACTGTCACTAAATTTCTAGCGATCACCCTATGAAGCTAGGCTGCGTTCACAAAAAATGGTTAGGGGGGGCTGGAGGGATTCAGGGGGGGATTCAAAAATTTTTGGGGTAGTGGAGGGGGGACTTGAAAATTTTGCTCTACCTGTAGGGGGGGGGACTTGAAAATTTTTGGGTCCCTTTTGAGTTTTACATTTTCCAATTCCAAGTTTTCGTAGGTAATTCAATGAAAAATGAATACCATTTTTATGTCATCAAAATGTTGTAATGTTAGTAATAATTAATTTAACAAAATCTAGAACCATTTTGTCACATTTCATGACTTTTATCTCGAAAAAATCTTAACGTGTTATTTGTCGTAAAAAACAAACTTGAGCCTCGTAACAGGACAGAAGCTGCAACTGTTAATGATTTCTGCAATATTTCTATGCAATATAACAACTACAGTTTCTTGCTATCACCCTACAGCATGCTCAAACACACAATATTTAGTTTATCGACAAATTCTGTATATATAATTATGTATTTGGTGATAATTTAATTGGAGTCCAGACTGACAGTCAGTTGTCAGTGATACAAATGCATGGTACACATACATAGGCTGTGATAGCAAGCTGAATACTGGACAATCCAACATGCTGTAGGGAGTAGAACAAGAACGCAGTTGTAAAACTGAACAAAAATATTGCCAAATTATCAAAGTTAATACAGCTACTGCCTACGGGTAGTGTCACTATCAGATACTACCATGCTACTGCAGTGTCACTGTCACTACATACCTGAACAGTGACAGAGACAGCTCTGACTCTGATGTACATGGTATTTGAAGAAGAGTTTTGGTCAAATGACACTCATGTGAAACTCACTTGTACATAAGATCAGGCCAGAGAGCAACACAAGGAAGAACAGAGAAATGTTTGAATTCTGGCATACGAGAATAATCAAATATTAAAGAAAAAAAGATGGGGTCACCATGCTTTATTTTCTAAATTTTCAAACTCTTATTATAAAATGATACAGAAGTAAAACTTTGAATAGTAAAGACTAAAAGAAAAAATATGTGACCAAATGGAATTATTTATTTTTTAACCAAATTTGCAATTATCACACCCAAATTTCAGAGATTAAAACATTTATTTCATGGAATATTTCACCTTCCGATATTGTCAATTTTGAGTAGCATCTAATTCATATAGGTCTTGTAGTTTTGAAACAATTTTTTGGTAGGTCACTGTGCAATACGCCAATTAGCCAGAATTCACAATTTTCCTACTCTCTCATGATTGTCATTTTGTGTGCTCTTCAACAGGAGCAATTGACCTGGCCAGAGTTGGATTAATTCAAGTGGCTTTTAGACCAATAAATCTAAAAAATAACTAATGCATTAAAGAACTTGCCTTGGGAATATGACTATACAAAGTGCTAATACAGGTAGTGTTGAACACCTGTGAGCAGAACGGCGCAATACATGTTAATTTTTTCTGCGCTCACATCCTTTACAAATATGCGGCCTGTGATAGTGGGGGAGACTTGAAAAAATTTGACCATATAGAGGGGGGGGGGTATTTGAAAATTTTTTAGGGTACTTAGGGGGGAATTTGAAAAAAAATAAGATTTCAATCGAGATTCCTCCAGCCCCCCCCCCCAATCGTTATTTGTGAACGCAGCCTTAGGTCATACGCCGAACATGAATGTAAACGTAGGGTTTGGTTGTTGAAAGATTTGCCCAGCCCAGAAAACGATTTTCTGTAAAGGAATCGGCACCAAATGACAGCGTAAGTCATCTGAAATACATTTTATTGAGGTAAAGTAGGCCAGATATCAAACGAAAATGCTTCTTTGCTTCACGAAAAGCAGAACACCCTGTTGTCTGTATATTAACACCTTTGTATTTCCTTGCAATAAGTCTATGTTTTGTTATGATCTTTGTCACTAAAAAGATGATCAAATTTGATGATAGTTAAATTTTAAAAATAATTAAGTATACAAATTATAAGTCAATCGACATGAAAGAGCCGTATACGTATCAGTTTAAGTATTAATTATGCAAGCCATACCATCCAATATCTAATCAGTTCCTACCATTTCAAAAAAATCTTGTTGTACATTTGATTCTCATCCGATCTGCCGTTTTGAGGTTTTGAAGGTAGAGACAAGGACTAGCAGAAAGACAGAAATAAATGTGGCATAACTTTAGCTACAGTATATGAACACCGGATATGAAAATATCTTGAGCCAATGAGTATTATTTTTATGGCTTGAAATGAATAACACATTCAATGTTGTGCTGGTGATTTGTGACATCGTTCATAAGAGGCAAATACGTGTATCTCATATTATCAAAGGAAATTATATAACTGTTGTAATGACGGACGGTTTATCTTTAATTCAACAGCGAAACCTACATCTTCTGCCAATGGAGTGAAAAGTTGTACGGCTTTGGCGTCCATAACCATGTTTCTGAACCTGTTAGCCAGAAATATTGCTTAAAGCATAATGTCAGCGAACACGTACAAGGTGAGTGATATAGTTTAATAGTACTGTCTGCAGGATGGTGAACTTGTGGGATTTTAGAAGTGTAGATTTTCTTCTCGGGTTGTTGAGTGTTTTCCTGACGGTACAAGCTTTCACACATCGAACCCGAATTAAACTTGGGTGCATTGCAGCTCACGACTGTTAATCAACCTTTATCAAACAACCTGTAGCATTAGCGAAACTGAAGAAAAGGGTTTCAAAAATGGCTGCACATCATTATCACTTTATGGTACTTATTTTAAGGACTAGAAGATTACACATCCTGGCACTCTCGCAACCGAGTTTTGCGCATCTAGTAGATTTCAAAAGGACAGAAGGATGCTGGGAAAATGAGCTAAACAATGATAATACTTATTGCATTGCATTACATTGCATTGCATATCTTAACTTGTCATAGATTTTGGCATTTTTTAAAATGACTCATCGATAAAATATCAGCTGCAGGTGTGCCGTTTTGAGTTGTATATTTACAGCATGTAGTTCCTTTCCTTCTGAGCAGACGATAACCTATGCCTATCAGGTATAGTCGCAACGATTGTACAGAATGAAATTGTTCACACTACAATGCAGTAGTCTCCATATCGGGAAAACATCCTGGTAATTGGTGAGAAGTAAGCATAATTCACTCAATAAATACGAAAATCGAACAAGGAAAAGCGTGATAATGGCTGTCATTAACTTCGTTTGTATTTGTCGGTTGTTATTGACAGCGATAGAGCAGGATGCCAGACCACAAGCTACCAAGGCTATGGAGAGACGGCCACCTGAGCACGACATACGTGTCCACTCAGAATGCATGGTGTTAACGTGTACCCAGACTGCCATGTCATGTTTTGAATTGCTTTCAATATCTTAGTATTAGTAGTTGCCAACAATCAGCGACGCCAAGTTTTGGATTTCTCGCGACAAGATACCCGACTCGCCAAATGCATGTACAGTGTTTTGAAATTACAATTGATCTTTCGATATGTTTCTAACACAATACGTGTCACGCTTCCCAATATCTATGCCGGACTCTTGAAAGCCAAAAGCAGCCGGATACAATTGCTACCATCAATATCTTTCCATTGATGCATTGTTCAAAGTGTTTTTCTTAGTTGTAAATCTTACAGTATATTACTTGATTTTCAATAGTTGGTCATTCCAAATATAGCTTGTGAGAACACTAGGTTTTTGGTACATTCACCAATTAAAGTATCATCTAAACTCGTATTTAAAGTTGAACTACGCAGCTCTACCAAATAGATCATGATTCTTTAATCGAGAACACTAAAATACCTTGTATTTCAAAATATTTTTATGAACAAGACAAATAAACTGCCGACAACTTCTCGTCATTTTCAGTCATTCACTTTATCAGATATAATGATTTGTGCAGTAAGTACACGTCTTCAAAACTTGAATTATGAAATCTTTAGCCCACCAGAAGAGAGGGATATCTAAGATTCATTTTAAGGACTTGGATTTTATTGCCGTACACGAGATGACATTTTGGACATACACATGAAGGTACTTTAGACGAGAAACAGAGTGTTTATCAGTCTGTCTTCAAAGACTCTGTACCCGATTACATGTACAAGTTCATTCCGTGATACAGATAAAATCGAGGACGACCTTGAGTTGTAATTTATCATGCCTTGAGGTTCTGCATTCTGTTCTTTGTACAAGTTCGTTCATACCGTTGTATTAATAAAATCCTGCGCAATTTTGTTCCAAATTTCATCGTAGATGTGTCGTCATTTGAAAGTTCATGAGATGAACTCATAAACGAAGTCCGCACAAGATTTGCCCGACAAGAGAAACACACTTCCCAAAATTTTGTGAAAATCGCCGAGATTACATTGAATGTTCTCGGCACACAATGAGTGACGTCTGCGTCACCCGTAATCACGCCCGGTCCCCGATGATGCTGACGTATGCCGCGAGGAATGTGACATTGGCATTTTGTGAATTTCTCAATTTCCTGGCAAAAAAGTATGGCACAGGAACGGTTTCTTGCTGCTATTTTTGAAATAAACAGAAGTATTGTGATTAATTCTGTCAAAAGGTGCTACACATGTAAATACATAAATAATTGCTAGCTGCAATCTAAATTTAGAGCATCTTCCTCATGGTATCTGAAACGTTGCCAAAGAAACTGACGAGAATGTATGACGGAAGTTCAGTAAAAGTTTAAAAACGTGCTACACACTTCATTTCTGTTCATAGCTTTCTCAAAGTCAAGTTATTTGAAGTAATCTTGTGGATGAAACATATGTAGATGTTCAAACAATTTCTACCTGATTGCAGTCCGATCTTCGTCACCTTATTGCTCCTGAAATGTAAAAATGTGCGAAAATGAATCGTATAGACTAACAATAAAGGAAAAGCAACGTTATAGTCATCATTTATGAATATAATTGTCATTTTTGGTAGGGCCCAACTTATAACAATATGATGAATTATCTATATGCATGTGAACATTACTGAAAACAATGCATTGTACATATTGCCACAAGCTACTCTCTCTCTCTCTCTCTCTCTCTCTCTCTCTCTCTCTCTCTCTCTCTCTCTCTCTCTCTCTCTCTCTCTCTCTCTCTCTCTCTCACACACACACACACACACAAACTGATAGCGCACGTATCATTGATTACATCAGATCGAGACCTCAGATTCAACAAACAATGCCACTGAGGGCGTCCTAAACATTTTCCACTGTTCGAAAAGTATTTCGTTGGTTATTGCGTGATCAGTTCCGCGTGAGGCTGGTAAATAATTCTTTTCGGCGTCAGAGGTCCACCGAAGTATTGGCAGAAATTACCATAAAACCACGATTAGATGTAGGTGTGGTTGCAAAGCTTATTAATCAAACCTTGCCATGTATACTGTGTATGATTTATTGGCAGTTGGTATTACTTCGTGCGCCAATACCGGAACGTCTACCACTTCTCATTTGGGTCAGGTCTGTATGTTCGCCTGGCAACTGATTCCCATTATATACTGGGCGTAGCAACGTGTTTGGCTTCATTTCAGACGGGTAATTCGAGTGAAGACAACATCACGATGACGTAAGTATTCTGGTCATATTTCTTGATGCATATATGCTTGGAAGACAAGCCCGAACATGTAGTATTTTCTACGGGTTTTACACGATCTTCTCCAAAAAGAACGCAATGTATACTCCTATTGGGACAATTTCTGATATGCGATTGCAAGCTACGTTCAGTTTGAGTTCTCGTGACGGCATTACGCCCGACTGTGCAACACTTTCGAATATAGTTCGTTTATTTTTGGACGGTAGCATATATTCGCAACATGATCACTTTTTATATACCAACATGCGATGTCCGTAAGTTTTTGATGTAAAATTTCTACGACTATTACAAATTGCATATATTTCATATTTGATCATTTACATATTTAAATGTATAAACGTGATTTCGTGAAATACTGAATCAGAAATAATTATACGGTTTTAACTTGATTGCCTCTGGCAAAATATATGTGAGCTCATTTTTCATCCAACTGTCAATTTATTTATTTATATAATAAAAATACTTACTTTGTTTCTGGAAAATGTGAAGACAAGATCTTGCAGTCAGTGTAGATCAATGCGCGCAAGGATACACTTCTCAAAACCCAAATCTCGTCTAATTAATCTCAAGGTTTGGTGCAAAGGATGTCGACTACAAAATATGTAAGAAGACGGACATTTCGTCTCAGTTGAAATATTCATCTCAAAATCACATTTTTTGAGTGTATCGCTGCCATATTATTTAGGTGTTCGTTGTTGGGAGCAAAAAGGCGTAATATAATATAAAGTTGTGTTTCCGGTTGCCGAGCTTATATTCCGCCAACCTCGCACTTTTCTGGATTTTCGAAATTCTCAAAGGTTCCTTGATTTGCTTTTTTGACGTTTCAACTTCGATGTCATTGTAGCCGATGAAAACTTAATAACAAGGTTCCAAGTCAACGAACATACTGCTCCGCAGGGGTTTAAAGGAAAATAAATATATTTTATTTGCTTCAAAACATACTTTGTCTCCCTCCATCTCATTGGGAAGAAATCTGCAGGTCATTACATATTTACCGTAGTCTATTTCTGAAAGTTAGTCAACAGCCTTTGTGGTTTGCCTGCCGCGTACAGACTTCATTTTAGTTCATTTCATCGGATGATATTTCATGGAGAAAATAGCCAACACAGAGAATGCTGCAGGTGATACATGCGTCATCAATCAGTAAACATGTTATAGTCTAACATCTGTGAAGCTATGTTCTTGACTTGAAAATAATCAGCTCAGTACTATGTTTTGCGACACGACCGTTTCGTCTGTATCATCCCTTTCTACAATCGACGGATTGGAACGTGGTAAACACGGTGACTTTAGGTCTACTTTGTTCTTATTTACCGAGACGTTTGACGTTTCTAACAGAGATGGGGGAACCTAGAACAGACTGATTACCGCACCAAGTCATCGTGCTCGGTAAAATATGTGCAGTCATACGGTTAGCATATGCCGACAACTGTCAGCCTCCTCGATACTTGTTAGGTTAACTTGATAAAAAATTCTTTCGTGAGCAGTCGGATAAAAACATTTTGCAAAAAATACGATACCTGATTTGCTAAAACCGGGAAAAAATAAACATTTGCATGAAGATTACGAATATACGACACGTTGACATAATATTGTAATTTAACGGTTCTTCAAACAACTGCTGATTTGAGATTTAATAAATCAAGGAAATCTCAAATTTCTTTACAATGGCAAGCTCGGAACAAAAGACCTTTATTTCCGTAGAATACGCAATACATTGTTCCATCAAATTTGTTCGGCGCAGCCAACACTCAAGTCATTAATCATTGGGCAGAAACAAGGGCGTTGTCGATATGAGGATTCAAACTACATTGGTTAATATTTAAAGGTTATACCCATGTAATATTTGACAACTGCTGGTACACATATGGTATTATATTTTCCATTTACCTCCTTGTTTCAAACTGATTCCCTTTAGTCTTCTGCTGTTATTACTCTCTCTCTCTCTCTCCTCTCTCTCTCTCTCTCTCTCTCTCTCTCTCTCTCTCTCTCTCTCTCTCTCTCTCTCTCTCTCTCTCTCTCTCTCTCTCTCTCTCTCTCATATCAAAGAAATTAATCCCAAAAGCTGCAAACATTGACAATCTTATTTATGGCCTATTCGTTAAAAAGCCAGACAGCATTTATTCATCAATCCAAGGCTTTACGATGAGATTTGCTGTTTGTTACAAATTGAATTATATATGTACATGATACTGTACAAACAGAAGTTTTACATGACCAGTGCACAGGGTTCATATGGAGCAGTCAGTAGAGTAGTGGTACTTTTAGTATATATCTTGTTTACAATGCAATCTCGTGACTATAGGTGACTGGTTGATGGATGTTTGTAAAATCTCAACTTCCTCGTCCGAACATAAATATACCCCCATCAGAAAAAAAACATTCTGCGTTTTCACATTCACTTGAACAATCAACCATAAACACATGGCTCTCTCAGCACGACTGATTTAATATTAAATTTGTCGCCATACGGTATTGTTGACCATTTAGTCATCCAGGAAAGTTCAGATTGAGGTCACGCAGCTCCGAGTCGACAAGGCCCATCCACTATTGTTGTAACTTAGCATATTAATGTTGTTTCTTCAGTGTGTCTCTAAATAGGCAGATTTTGACACAGTTGAGAAGCATTCTTGCTAAAATAATTATCTACAATATATAAAGCCTATTACTTACACCACAGAGTATCATAGACAGAGTGGCAACACTTGCATGCCTTTTGTTCCATGGTCGTCTCGGTAGACTATTGGCTTTTCATATTAAAATGAGCTTCAAAGGTGTTAAACTTTTTGGAGGCTTTGTTTGTGGTTGATAATTACACGAGATTATGCGAAACATACGACGAGATGGCATCGTACTGCCAGTCGCGTAGCAACCATAGTTACTTTGTGAGCTCTCAGGCCAGAAACACTGCTTCACGCCAATCAAAACATAACACGCCAGCAGTTTCATAAACATGCCCTTTCTTGACGCACGTGTAAAAGACGGTATGACTGACCGTAAACCATTGAGTAAAACCAGACAGTATCGATAAAAGACTTTTAAATTTGGTTCAAAACACTCATGATATATTCATAAAAATATGAGAGGAATTTTTAAAACGGTTAAAACTCATTTTCCTGAAGCTCAAAACACTCCCGTTTTGCCAGCACATCAATGCCGATCAGCACCACACGACAACAACAACACAAACTTTGTCGAACATACTTTCGCTTAACAATTGGTGAAAATCCGAAAATTACCGAAGGGTGCATGGTCAGCACTCTTCGGAAAAGAGAGCCAAGAGCTTCGTGAGGCGAGGCAAACACGTATTGCTTATGTAACCGCTTCACGCCTTAAACAATAGGTGTTGCCACTCTGTCTATGATACTCTGTGCTTACACGAAAGACGTTCGTCTGTGCTAAAGATGTGGATTTTCATAGTCTAGAGCAGCCAAATTCATCCCTTCTCGTTTACTAAAAAAGGGGGAAATTTGGTCACAAATTTCCGTGTATTCAATAACTTCTGTATTTTTTCTACCGTGTTTAAACCATGTACATTTGGCAGCCTCCCTGAGAAAACTCACTTCCATTCTTTGAATACATTGCACGGGTATCTGCATTTCCTCGACAAGGAGACACCATTATTGATTTGACGTGTGTTTCAAAATGAGAAATAATCGTCAAACTGAGATTGCATAATTTTATCCCGCCACGATCCGTCAAAGGAAAACCTGTTGCCCGCCCCTTGTGACTTAGCAATGACGGTAGCTAAAAAAACCGTTTACATGGTAACGGAAATATGCCAGAATTGTAAAATTTAGACATGCAGAGGAACGAATTGACGGTAAAATTACTTAGAGACAAAACGTTGCGCAGTAAGCCCTGAATGACAGACGCTGTTTGGTCATTCAGTATATTCACAGGAATAGAATATTGATGTTTATTCTTAGACTATGGTACTTTTACTGTCATACATAATATTTTTATGATTATAATCCATCATGACCCGCATATTCATATTCAAATTCTCTACCAGACTAGACTCATTTGTGCACTTAGCAATTTTTGCGAACAACAAGGGTTACTCTGCTCAGTAACTATGGTTACAGCGTCTCTCCACTGAAACCCTCTGTCAATATTGAAATGTTTCACTTGGAAATTTCAATAAACAAGATATATTTGCATGACCAGTTCTGAGTCTGCGCGTGTTGAAATTTAAATATGATGACGCGGCTTCATTTTGCATGATGTCAATATCACCCTCCTGACGCTTTTTGTTCCGATGGCGCTCATGTAATTCTGTGGCACGCGGAAATGTTAGGAAGAAATAGAAAAGTTATTTATGCACGCAAGTTAAAAAGATTGGAACAGCGGCCCTCAAAGGGAATTAGACATACTTTTGGTATTTTATTTTCGAATGGTAGTCTACAAACGACTCCATCACAGATCCCAATGCCTATTGTTAACACAACTGATTGGAACTAATTTGGGATAATTGGATGATGAAGTAATGTCTATTTAATCTGCAAATGTAAGCTCATCTGCTTTTCTTTTTAAGTTACACACTTGTTTTTATGAGTAATTTGCAATATTGCTACATTCAGCTATATTGCACCTCACACTTTTGAGAAATTTGAAAAATATGAAGATCCAATAATCCCAAATAATTTCCAATCGTGTTTGTTTTACTTTGAGGGTTTTAGAGGAAAATCAAAAACTCAGATCTGATTTAGGTTTTGACTTTCTCATTCACGTGTTTGATTGCAGGCGTCATTTCATAGCAGCGTTATGGTTGAGTTTGTTTATCGTCTTCTCATCAACAGGTATGTGCGAGCAATTGCTGTTGACTTGTTATGAGAAAGGAGGAGAGAGACGGGCACATTAAAGCGAGGGTAACAGACGGAGAGACAAACGGACAGAGAAATGGGGTCAGAAGCCAGAATGACACAGGGAGACAGAAACACAGTGGGACACATGTATAAATAGAGCATTTATTCAAAACGACTATAAAGGACAACACAGACAATATAATTATAGTATCTTCATGTCAGTTTATGGTGCGACTAGTTTTTAACCATACTTGTGACAATATTTTCTGTAAACGCCACATGGTACATGTAATGAACGGACTGTTCATGATTTTGATCTGCTTTAATCTTAGATGCGACCACAGGAAATGATAACACGACGACAGCAGAGCCGCCCGAGGAGACGTCAACAGCTGCTCCCGCATCTACCGCTGGCAATACTACAGCCGCAGGTATATCTATTTTGTAAACTTAAGAATTTTAAACTGCTTTATAGGTGAAGCCTTTTCAATAAATAATCCTCTAGTTTCACTATCCTGCACGAGTTAAGGTGAAGGGCGCCGAATTCGGACGCGCACACGCTTTAGAACGTTTCTGCGCAGATTTAACTCCAGCCTGCCGCAAATGGGTTATTTTGTAGCGCATGTATTTAACATCACCTGTCATTGTTGAAATTGCGCTTTTACCTAATTTTTGACCCAGTCTCTTAGAAATACATGTAACCTATAACCATGTCATATTTCGACCCCCTAGGAAGCTGGTTTTTATTCAATATGAGCGAAAAATTAACATTTCTCTCCCATTTATATGGCGCAAATTACCCATTCACCTGGAGATATTGTAAAAAGTAGCGTGGTGACACCCTTTTATTAAAAGCGTAAACTAAATGGTATTATGTCAGGAGTTTATTCGCCAAGTTTGGTCAAAATGACACCATTCAAAGCGACAGGAAGAAAGTTCGAAAATTATGTAGTGATATAATTTCGATATCGTCATTTTGTAATCGATACTTATGTTAAAATTTCTTCACAAACATCATGAAAACTATACATTCAATAAATATGGATCTTAAGTCTTGGTATTTATTAAAATTAACTCATTTGCTAAGCGTTTTATAATTGCTTTCTTTAGTTTAAGGGAATTATATCATTTTTATTTATTTCTAACGACGCCATTTTAACGTCCGTTTCCATGGAAACAAGCGTGGTGACCCCATTTTTTATTTCATTTTTGCACTTGCACAACTTCCAAGAATATTTGTGCAAAGTTTCAAGAAATGACACCACAACTTAATTTTGACGTAATTCGTAGTACTTCACCTTAAGATTAGTGGACACAACTCTGTGGATCACTAGGGGTGATTAGATTGTAAGAGCTCGCCCTCCAAAAACAAACTTTTCGTTCCTATAAAAAATGATTTATATCATCAGTCTGCATTCGTGCCCCCTGTCCTGATTTCAAGAGAGTCATACTAATGTTTTGCTAAAGATGAAAGTCAATCCCAGAAAACCAGCAGAGAGCTACAGATCTATCCTCCACAGCGCCATAAGGACTGACAGATTGTGAGGAAATGAGTAGCTATAGGAACCAGGTGTCTCTGAAAAATAGCTCGTTCAAGGCTGGGGTGAAAAAATCAAAATGGTTTTCCATTGAGTCTGATGATTTTGACGCCTAGTATATAGTGCTGCTGCTTACATTTGCGTTGATCTGATGATGTCGTATGACAGATTAGAACCACGGCTGAGTATCACAGTGTTCGTCATTCAAGGTAAATGAGTGACCGTGCTTTTTCGATATCCTTTCTTTCACAGCCCCTACAACGGCGGACAGTTCAGCAGGTAGCCTCGCCTACAGTATACTGCTCGGTGTCCTGCCGATCTTTCTCACTATGCTGACGGGAATGCACACACACGCCTAGACAATGTCTACATCGGCAGCCTTGCAGGTAACGTTTTGTTTTTTAATTGTTTGTTTTTTATTTTTGTTTTTTGTAAGCAAAGAGGAGTTTTCGTCTGATCGCAGTTTCAATATTACAGTATTTCATGCAAAAGAGTTAGCGGGGCAAAGTACTTAACATGATATCGTGTAAATGTATGTGTGAATAGAAACGGATAGCGCATTTCTGGGCTTGCTCAAGGATGTACAATCACTTTTTAAATTTGGACATTGCTTTGTTGCGACAATTAATCTAAAGCTGGACCATTTATGATGACACTTTCCTTTCATGTACTTCACTATCTCCTACCCTGAATATCGAAACAACGCCCTGACAATCACTCTTTCCGCCTGCGTGTTTCTTTCACAACATCCGGGGGAGAGATACGATGTACAGAGTTTTGAAAGTGACAAAAGCGTACCACCAGGAAAAACGCAATCAGCTAGCTATCGATGCAAAAGGGAGTATTTCATAGAAAGGCTTGTCGAGCTACTAGGGAAATGACATCATTCTTGAACATTTTGTTCGTTTGCAGGTACACACCGTAAAAATATTGGTTGGCCGATGATTGGAAAGTGGAAACGATTTTGACTTACATATATAACCAGGAGTTGACAACTTCAACTGGTATATTCACATCCACAAGGCGCCACCTTGGAGACTCTAAACATCAGCGATACGCGACATTACCGTTCTAAGAAAACCCAGGCGTGTCTTTCTCTCTTTGAAACAAACTATATTGAACCATACTCAGCTATGTTTAAAAGCAGTTATGCTTTCCTTAACCTGGCTTACTCTGAGATAACCCACCGATTTATGACGTTACCCCATGTTTTCCAAGATAACATTTCACTGAAGAAGAAACGCTGTTTTCATCCGAGGAAGCCGTTCCAGCGTAAAAACAGATAAACGTAAGAAATCATTTGTGACACCCCAAGCCCATCCTGTACATAAGAATACAGGAAAAAACACTTTATTTTGACCCTATCTTGGTATATGTTCACCTAAGAACGAATGTATTTCTAATAATATAAACTACACCTAGCACAGAAATGAACATTGACTTGAACTTTGGCGCGAGACTATCATTTCAAAAGTGACAGATACTATAGTCGGTCGGTTATTTTGTATCATAAATGTCATCTTTCAACCATTTGGAAAATCCTTCCAACATGAGAACAATAGTGATTTTTTCACAAGTAGAAAAAGCTGCACAAAAACTGGACTTGTGGTTTGTCATAGGTCCAGAATCCAGACAAATCATTAGTTCATTCTATTTACAGAACCATCGCAATCATTAATTACGACAACTTTAATTTCGCTAAACTAAACGGTTTTAAGAGACTACCGTTGAATGAATTCGATACACAATGAAATTTTCTTTGCCTAAATTTCAAATGTAATATACGCGCAAAATGATGACGTCAACGCAAATGATCACTCGCATGTGGACTTGATGGTGCTATAGATGAGAAGCGAGCGATCGCTTTCAAAGATTCTGTACCGGATTTACGTGTGAGTCGAGAACAAGATCCCAAAATGTCAACTTTACGTCATTGTTGACGTCATCATTGCTTAGAAGACACACAAGGAAGTAAAAACAGTGATGTTACGCCCCGCTAGTGTAGTACTTTTTTATTTAGATTGTATAGACAGAATTTTTCTTTCACAAGAGACGGCGCCTTCATCGGAAATATTGTCTTCGGAAATTACAGTGCACGTGCACGATTTTCAAATCATTTCAATGATTTGTATCTTAACTCGAAGGCACAATAAACCAGAATTTTTAACATCATATATGACGATTGTGCTTGCTTTCAGAATAGTAGGTTTTCATACTTTGATAGGCTTCCTTGTTCCTTTTGGGGATGGTGTTTCCATTTCCGCATTCCAAGCTCTTACAAAGCGTAGGCGCTCAGAAATAGTCTGCGAGACACGTCCAAATTTTTTCTCTTAGAAGGTAATTAATTTACTCTGAAGCCGACAGCGTTGCTGGCTACTCAGAATTTCTCTTCTTTAAATATTTATTGTACCAACAAGCCAACAGTGGCTGTACTCAGACTTGGACAACTTAATTTTATTTCCTAGCAACGGAAATGAGAAGGACTAGTAATGTCCATTAATGTATTTTGGTCAGAGGATCTTCAATAATACGAATTCAAATAAAGGCTGAAAATAATATATCGACATTGAGGAATCAGCTGTGATATCCTGATATTATGACAATTGACGATATTTTTATCAATTTTGTAGACAACAGGAACGAGTACTCTGAGTAAATCTCTTCCCTCACACTATTTTGAAATACAGTGTATAAACCTCGCACACAAAACATGTATTATGTGATCTTATTGTTGACTGGTAAATTCTAGTCCGCACAAAATCAAGTAGGCGGCAACAACACTCAGGTTGTTGCTCACACAAAGGCGGAGTTAAAATTGAACACCAAACATTTTCACGTGATTCTGGGAGTAGAACAAGAAAATTTACTCCACAAACAGTACCAAGATAGTGAAAAAAACGCATCAAACGTTACTACTAAATCAGCTTTGACGTTGAGCATTTATGTGAACAGAGAACAATAAACGAGTAGAGGCCAACTGCTCGATCCTTCATTACCAGCCCCGAAGACAAAAACTGCGCAATGCTCGAAGGCTGGTTAGTATACCTCAATACCTGCCGTCTAATGCTATGTTCATTTTATTTGAAGTCTGTAAATATTACTTTTATTAGTCGGTACACTTCTGTTGTCACTGCAAAAAGTCCGGCGATCCGATCTCTCACTGCGCTATTTCTCAAGAGAATAGGTCATAAGTTGGCACAATTTTACAAGTGGTATAGCCACAAACTGATGACGTCAAAGATGTGCACACTTATGGAAATGAGGTCAAAGTTTACGTTCTAAAAGGGGCGATAATCATTTTGGGGACAATAGTTAGAAATGGGGGCTTGGAAACTTGGGGGGAAAATGATTGAAAAGAAGGGTCCCAAATATTTTACTGTCTTCACTCCTTTACCTCTTTCCATCCTATTACTCTATCCACGTCTCCTACTATATATGGAAGCAACGGTTGGTTAATGACAAGGAGAGAAGTGTTACACAATTTTACACGACAACTAATACCGCTACCGGGACTCGAACCCAGCATCTCCAGCGTGCGAAGCACATTTATGAAATGCAATATTTCATGGCCATTGTAGATGAAAACGTGAACAACAATTCGTTGGATGTGCCATGAAAATTACATTATAAAAATTCCACCGATCGACGAAGTGAATTAAGTACAGCAGCAAAAGAAATTCGATGCCAATATAATATATGTCCATATACTGTCACTAGCACGAACTCATTTCTTCGTCTGGTTTGTGCATTCCCGGTGTCACACATCAACGGCAACGGCCCCTGAGCCGTAAACTTAGGCGTGACCGTTTTTAGACCGTGTCAAAACATTTGGCACAATATGGTTATGTACAGTGTTGAATCGATAGGGGGGCTGTTAACTCAACGATAAAGAATTGAAAAATGTTGAACAAGTGATCATCCACGCCTTAGCTTTATCGCCGAAACACCTCCGCCACATGAACTCATAAAGACAAGTTTGAAATAAGTCTGAAAATGTGAAGCCCACCCAAGTTTGCTTGGCATGCATCCACATGCCTTCCAAGGGGTTGGTGTGGGCGAAGTTAATTTAATTAAAGGCCAGGGGGCTTGATCCCTGGGATCAAGTTTGTTTTAGTCTATAAGAGGATTATGAAGTTACATAGCCTTTTGTTTTCCATTGAAATTGTAATCTAATAAGTAGACCCAGATCTGACGCCGGCACAGGCCTAAGACAATGATTAGCGGTGAAATGAGAGAACTGGGGAGACTTGGACAACCAAGCTTACGCTCGCTCCGTTCCGACAATTTGGTCAGCTAACCAATTCCTGGCCCCCACTGCGTTTCACCCAACACAAAAACTAAGCAGTCGGAGATCGTGACAGTGATTTGAAGAAATTGCAAATTTATATTATTAGTTAGTCAGTGCCGCAATTACGGAGTGTCTTTGTTTTGCGTGCGGCGATTTTGACGTCATCAGTTTGTGGCTATACCACTTGTTAAATTGTGCCTGTAACTTCACTATGTGCAGTCACCGGGAAGTGAGAGCAATTTGACTGTGTTAACAGACAACGAAAAAAATGTTGCGTCGCATTTCCCCTTGCAAAAAATCATAAAATAGGCTCGACTGGAGAACATGAGCAATTTTAATTTTGAAAAATGTGTACAGCCCACCAAAATATATTTGTACTTTTCCTTCCGCAGACAAGTTCTTACAATTACTCATACAATATTTTCAATCTATTACACAATACCTGACAGAAACATGAATATTTTACGAGTATGATTGACCTACAAACTTCATCAAGGGTAAAATGTCACATTCTTGAAACAAAAGAGACTGCATTCATTGGTTGATCCTGAGAGTGCTTAAATATCATGACAGCCAATCACATTCCAGTAAGTGCAAGCTGTTCGAGATTTTATTAACCAGGGCTCCGACCTGAAAATCTAGACCTGGTCGTTGCCCCTTCCTGCGTAGGATCACCAGACCGAGCAAGACTCAATTACCACTCCTGTTTAGAATACAATTAGGGAACATTGAACGGTGAGCAGCCCAGACACAATATCCGAAGATCAAAATGAGGTAAGCAACTCGCTGCTTTCGATCAACGTCCAATTTAATAATTTCGCACTTCTGTCTCAGTTAAAATCTCAGTCAAAACTCCTCTTTTTTTTATGCGCCACAATGTCATTTTTTATTTGTTTCTTTAGCAACTTTTGAACAGCAAAATTACTTCGATGAAGTTGGCTGTATCAGCTGTAACTTTCTATCAGCTGTGTTTCCTGGTGCTGCAGTATTGCCTGTAAAAAGTGTTCTGTTGTTCTGCTCCAAAATAGTCCTTAAGAAATGTCTAGTCATCATCTCATCAATACAGACTGTACGTGTGTAATATCCAATGCTATTGTGACAACTGTATTATTTTAATCCGTACTATAATTCATTTGACTAATATAAATTGCAAGTTTTTGCGGTCACTGATATTGGCAAGGCCAGAGCCTTGAGTTCAAACTGTTAAGGGGAAAAATACAAGAAAACATACTTGTTTACAGAACAAAGATCATAAAAAATGTTACTATTACTTTCCTTCTTTCTTATATTTTTCGTAAGTTTTATTTTGAGGTCAAAAGGTTAAATGGACCAGTGACTTGTCAACATTTTAATCTGTCCCCTCCCTCCCTTAGCGAGAAATAATTTTAATTTTAGTCCGGACTAAAATTCTGGGTAGCTCCAGCTACGGATTCACAGTCGGAGGATGGTGAATTCGAGACTCTAGCTGTTGTGCCCCTGAGCAAGGCACTTTACTCCTCATTGCTCCATTGGGTAGTGCATTATGGGTACTCCATCCTGTAATTGGGTTCGCCTGTTTGATGAGTAATTTCTCTTAAATCAGAACAAATTACAAATATGGGGTGAGTATTTACACGTTCTGTGTTGTAAGTAAAATTTATTTCACGATTGCAGTTCAAATTGTTTGTGATTAGCTCACATTCCTATCTGAATAAAAAGAGCTGAGAGGGCAGATTCAACATAGAAGTAGTCGCTCCTTGAGTCTTGTAACAAAGCAAACAAGATAATCTTCACTGAAACAGAGATTTGAAACTTGTACTTTGAGATAAGTGAATTATCGATCGACAGGATAATTGGTGTGATACGCTGGCATATTACATGGGACTATATGTTAATATATGAATCAATTTGATAGCCCTCGTTATGAGGATAAGATATGGACTTGAAAGGGGCGTACTTAACTATGTCAAGGAGAAAATCGATGATAAAATTGTTTCGTGATATACTTCTGTTACCCAGGATTGCTTGAGGAAAGCAGTGGCCACATTAGCAGACCAGGTCAAGCAAAGATTTTTCATTTTTAACTGTGCTGGTGAAGTTGCATGGCTTCATTGTAAAAACACATTGCTCCGGTCATATACATTTTATGATCCTCGAGACGATTGTTCTGCCCATTTAAATACACGATTCAGACACGAGGTACTACGGAAACGATGTAGGCCATCGTTTGGGTTGCCGCCCAGTACTACGATAAGCTAGGAAGTAATGGGGTGCGGTTATTTGTATAGAATTTTTTTTGAAAGTTTACAATGTTTTGCTCTCATTTTATTGAGTAACAACCATATCGGTGTCCAGATTAATGTTATACCATGTTTTTTAATTTAGATTTGCTAGGGTAGAGTAAGCAGAACTTGCTTTAAAGCATGAAACAGTTATAAAGCAGTCACGTTGGGGAGGGGGGCTAAGGAAATATTTTAGGAATTTCGTGGTGCAGGCTAAGCAGAAGTGTTGGCGCAGCCTAACATAAAAACCAACAGCCTGTCAATACATTTGTGTTGACAGAGCTTTATACCCATAAGGCACATATATGACGTGAAGCGTGAAATTTCCGCTTGCAAACGATGCAAGTTTCCATGGAACGACTTCGTGAGATTTCCAGGATAAATAGTGTCGAAGTTTGATTCTTCCTTGAATGTCATGTTTCTGATCCGTTTTGAATATGTTGCTCAAAATTTTTCCGCAAATTTACGCAAATTTTACCCTCGACAGACAATGCAGAACTAAGTAAATTCTTCAGATATCATGCCCATTAAGTTTCAAAGACACGTAGCAAATATGTATAGCCTGTGTTATTTTACCATAATTTATAGTTGTCCATATAATTGTCAGTATATTTGCATTTGTATAGTTGGCATAGCGTCGTGACTCTAAAATGCTATAAATTACCAGTCACTCAAAATATGGAGAAGTAATTTAAAACCTAGTACATACTCAATGTTTTCATACTTTAAGAGCACCATTGACCGTTAAAAGGAGAATTAAAAATAACAATAATGATAATATCAAGATTTTTTAGTTTTATTTCCGATACACTTACGTCGACTCCTGAGAAAACTATGTCACGTGAGTTCGTCTCTCATCGTTCCCTTCACGTTTATCGACATCTGACTCTGAAAGGCCAATGCCAAGGCGATACTTTTTGATAATTTTGTTTTATATCAGGATTTTGTTCCATAAACAGCATATTTTCTTCTTCTCTTCTCCAAAATACGCTGAACTATGCAAACTGCCAAAGCACAACACGCTATGTACAGTAGTGCCATGTTATAATTAACAAATTATATTGCTTGGTGTCAACAATACCGACCTACAGGCCTTTTTGACATGTTGAACCTTGGCATGTCGAATAATAAACCATAAGTTTAAAAACAACAAAACAGGGGAAAATGTATCAAAGGCTAAGCCAAAGGCAGCTTATAAATTATTAAAGCCCGTGCACTTAAACTTCAGGCCTGTGTAAGTGTGGCTGAAATGCATTCACAGTTAACAGTAGGGTGTGTTCAACGTACATATATTTATGCTAGCCTGTTTTTTGATATGACGTGTGAAATACAGAAGTGATTGTGAAGTTACCCTACTTGAAATTTGTGACACAGTTAGATGAGAAGCCGCCGATAAAGGGAACACACGGAATGTGGCTTATTGAAGGTTTCGGTGTGATTCTAACATTTCTGAATTGTTTGACCTCTGATATGATTGTATGTGTTTGTTTGTGCGTTAGTGTGTGTGTTGGGGGTGGGCTGGGGTTATTCACCAAGATATTATATGGCGGGAGGAAATCGTAACCAGTTTATCATTCAAACTGCCATTCAAGGATAGAGATTGTTTCCAACCGCTTTTCCCCTGTACCACCTCCTCACCCGAAAACTTCTCACAGACACCCCATTTCAGCCATTTCCACACGGTAGATCCCTAACGTCACCTCCCCACCACACACCTATACCCACTGCCCTCTTCCGGTCTTATGATTTTGCTATTCCCCAGAGAAACAAACCTATTCCACTATACTTCCCTGTCCGACAGCTTGGGTGTCTCCCGAGTAGCCCTCTGTGAGAATGAATTGAGCCTTCAAAATGATGATGATAAAAATGTTCGGTTGTCCCTCTGCCGTAAACAAGCAAAGGAAAAAAAACGCCCTGTAGTCCGCAAAAAAACCTCGTTTTTCGCCAACGGCTATGCTGACCGTTCGTGCATTCATGCAAGACGGCCTCTCAGTTTGTCGTGAGTAACAAGGTGATTTTCTTTTCGTCGTTCGGTTTTTGATGCAATTGAAAAATTTAAAATTATGCAACTAACTCTAAAAAGTGAACATTCAGTTTTTCATACCTTCCAAAATGCCTCAGTGAACAGACTTTTAAAAAGGCCAACCCGCAATAACCTGGACGACATATGATGTCTATATAAAACAATGCACAATAAATCTGCCGATCCTTCCCCATGATAACACGACCCAGTGTACGTCGCCAACATTAATATTAACCGGGCACGTGTAATGTGTGTGTCATATGGCCGTCTGTGTTGCCAAGTGCCCTCTGGGTGCGTATGACCAGGTTTATGTATGCCTTTCAGTGTCGGATGACGTTTTCTTAGCTGTGTGTAATTTTAATAAGCGTAATAAATTTAAATGCGCTTCACAATGTTTAATCATTCGCGACATTGTTTGACTTTGTGTCTGATCATAAAACTGTTCATTTAGTTTCCATCAATGTTAATGAAATGACGGTGTGTGGCTCTACGTGCCGAGAGATTCAGCAGTGGGGTGTAATTAATGCGGAAGACAGGAACTAAAACGTGAAATTAAAATTGGATTGTCTGAATTTGTTGTCACTTTTACAACACCAATGAAATATAACACCATTCCTATTGTATTAAAGGATTACAAAGGAGAACTCTTTGCACGAAAAAAATGCACGTGTTTTGATGGGATTTATGATATCAGTGGAATATTAACCATTTAGGGTTGACTTTCTGGTTATGATTAACCAGGAAGTGGAAATATGCATGACCACAAAATACGATGTATGTTGACTGTGCAAAATGGCCTCCTCGTAAACTCGAAATTATTCCTCTTTTTTTCAAAGAGCCTTATTAAAGGTAAAATAAACAAGCACTTGAGCATAAAGAAGAGGGAACTTTTCCTTTGTCGTCATAAAATTGCGTCCTAGCAGCTTCTGGTTTTGAAAGTCTGCTTTGTGGTGAATTTATTAATATCACGGTATAGTAAAATATGAACGCAATTAGTAATTGATTAAGTAAGGATATAATTGATCATTCATTCATTCAATAAAATGACAAAACTAACGGTGATTTCATTCCAGGAATCTGTCTCTTCTCGTACCGGTAATTGTGGTATTAATCCTGACGTATGACCCAAAACAGACAGGTACGTACGAAGCAATGCTAATACACTGAGTTTTTATTGATGTTTAATAACAGAATTTATTGGCAAATCTTTGTAGATAGATAGTGTGTTTTTTTAGTCACCTAATGAGAACCATAATTTTTTTCGCATTCAACAGCTACAGGTTCAATATGTCTAGTGGAAACTGCAAGGTTCTGAGTGGGCAATTTAGAAACTTCTGCTTTTAATTATTGGTGATCTGCCCAGCCCTAAAATTTCAAACTCGGGTGGTCTGTGAAATTTCAGAATAATTAGCGCCCTCGACGGCAACATTGAATACCAATCTATTCACCGATGCATGGCGTAGTTACCACCCGTCGAGGAATTCGATGGTTGTTGCAACACAGCAAATTTTAGGAAAGCAAGTCCATTTTATATACAGATATGAAGCACTGCAGGATTTGATCCAAAAAGCTACATGATTTAATGAAATGACGCAATAATCTGAATATTTCTCCCTAACCACCGCCGCGACTGCTCATACTCAAAGTCGATTTGTTAGTAGACTGAAACAAAACGAATAATCGTTTAACTAAAAAAAAATTATGTTTTCGATAAAATGTGATTTAAATAACATACAAATCTAACCTCTTTTCTTTTTCGTTTTAGCTGCCCAATCAAGTTCTACTACCGCCAATACTACTACAGCTGGCTCGGAGGCCCCGACGACAGGTTGAATGTGTAATGATATATAACTGAGAGAGAGAGAGAGAGAGAGAGAGAGAGAGAGAGAGAGAGAGAGAGAGAGAGAGAGAGAGAGAGAGAGAGAGAGAGAGAGAGAGGGGGGGAGAGAGAGAGAGAGAGAGAGGGGGGGAGACAGAGAGAGAGGAGGGAGAGAGAGAGGGAGAGAGAGAGGGGGGAGGAGGGAGGAGAGGGAGGTGGCAAAGAGAGAGGGGAGGCAAAAAGCAAGAGAGACAGACAGAAACACGGACAAAAGAGAGACAGGGGAGAAACATAGACGGAGAGAAACATAGACCGTGCCGGACAGGCAGATAGAAGACAGAGTCATTGACAGATAATCAGAGAAAAGGTCGGATATAGAGATACAGAGGGACAGACAGATAGATAGACTGACAAAAAAATTAAAGACAGAGCTGGACAGACAGACGAAAAGAAATAAAGACTAGAGTTTGACAAAGAAAAACAGAAAGAATGTGTTGAAGTTAAGACAGAATATACAGAAAGGAAGGACAATTGGTAACATGAACCAGATAAAGAAGAAGAGAACATTGGAAAATTTAGGGCGCAGGGAGTATAGACCAGCAGGCAGCTAGACGGAAAGATGGAATGTTTAAGGAAGTATGCACCTCGAAAGTGAAAGTGACTTAACCCTTTGCTCTAACTTTCCTCAGGGAATCTTTCAATCATTCTCTTTCAAAATCAAGAATAAAACTAAGGGGTCACCATGCAAATTTTGGTACTGGAGAAATAAATTACCCAAGATTTACCGATATTAGAAATTCAAAATGGCCGCCATCCCTGTGTTAACTCTATGGGGAAAAATAAAAATTTTCGAATTTCGAAAAACTAAGCCGGTAAAAAATTTTCTTTCACCAAGTTAAGAGCTTTAAAATGAACCCCCACATGTGGTATATCAGAAGAGAATTATAAAAGTTTGAGAGTCCGAATGTCTGTCCCCGAGGTGCGTTCTACCTTAATACAGGCGCAGGACCAGCACGTTATAGAAATTACACCCGGTCCAACATCTAATAATGTACCAATTCGGGCAGCCAATACAGACAGGCGTGAAAGGGCGGAAATATTTGCTAAAGTGAAATGGATGATAAATTATTTATTCCATAACATAGACGAAAGGTCCTCTGTCACGCTTTCACCTCAGTCACTTTTAACCCTTTGAGTGCTGTAATTTTTTGCCACCAAAATTTGAGTGCTACATTTTACCAATTTTTATGAAACTTTCTGTAATATTTTTGGTAATTTTGGACCAAATGGACATAAAGATTCACTGGCTACTGTTCCTTATCAAAATTTTGGCAAAATCTGAAAAAGTTGACCGGGGTACATTTTGTAAAGACGACAAAAATTGAATTTGTCGCTCAAAGGGTTAAAGCCAAAATCAACAACTGTGACTGTGACAAATCAAAACAAAAGGAACATCAATAACATAATAATAAATATCGACATTTATCAATGTTTCGCTCCGGACTTTAGAACTGTCCGCCACATTGACAAGAAGTCGCTATTGGCTTATGGGTAATATAATATTGTCAGTAAACAGAACGAACGAGACATGCGCAAATCACGATTTATTCATATGCAGCACATTCTTCTTCATTCTGACCTTTCCTCCTTTTTCTTTTATATATTTCCAGCTGAATCGGGATGTAACAAGATCTCTTCAGGCGTCGTTACAATAATTTTCTCGACAGTTGTTATGTTTCTGTGGGTAAACATGGCGGAGAAACCATAGCATGTTTAAGATCGGTAAGTTTATCTGTACTAATGTTAAGCTGCCTCATAAACGAATCACGTGATACTTTGGTTACACTTTCCTAAATGGAACCTTCAACCATTCTCTTACCCAACCATGAATAAAAATCAGGGGTCATCGTGCAAAGTTTGGTAGAAGAGAAACAAATTACCTGACGTACGTTTGCCGATATTTGACATTCAAAATGGCTGCCACCCTATGTCAACCCTATGGAGAGAAAATAAATTTGCTATTTTCGAAAAACTAAGACGGTGAAAATCTTTCTAATGCCAAGAGCTGTATTATAAGCCCCTACAAGTGGTAGCTCAGAAAATGATTGTCAAACTTTGAGAGTCCGAATACATTTCCCCCAGGCACATTCTATCTTGAAGTGAAGGGTAAATCGATAGAAGGAGTTTGTAGTATATGTGGCCGCAGTGTCATCTTGACCAAGCCATAGTGAGATTTCTTTCATTAGAAATAATCTCGAAGACAGAAAAACAAAACAAATATTTTTTCTTGTTATTGCTATCGTCGATCTAGACTAGCCAGTCGCCGTAGTCTTCCTTTCAACCGCTTTGAAAATAAAAGCACAGCCATTAAAAATAGCACGACAGAAAATGTTAATAGCTGTACCATCACAATACTCTGTGCAAAATTTTGAACTGTGAACTTATTGTCGTTATCTTTCCGAGGGTCAGATTTACCGCTGCATGGGGACACGTAAGCTTTGTGGGGTTTTTTTTGGTCAGACGCTGTACCTTTTGAGTTGAAAGGTGGGGGGAATGAAAACCAAACAGCAAACAAACAAACAAAAACTAGAAACGGGTCACTACCTATACATCACTCTTGCCAGAGACTAAGGATGAGAAACACGCATAGCCTTATGTGTTACGAGAGCTAACAATTTCATTTCTCTTCATTAATCTTTCAGTGCTGGTCATGGACACACGCTTCTCGAATTGGGCGTTGATGACAGAAAACGGTCTTTAATAGCGTATATACTCGGATAACCAATGCAATTGTATCTACCGTTCTGAACCTGCAATGGCGACCGTACATTCTAGAATATGATTCTCAATTCGAAAACGAGGCAGTATTACATCCATGTAGAACAGACGTTTAATATTCTTAACATTACTCTATAAAGGGAGCTTGCGCTGAATTTAGTTTGTCAAATACACGGAAATGTTCGAGGAAAAAATGTAATTTATAATTTTTTATTAGGATCATGATTATGTAAACAAACCCATGGATAGTTTTACTCAATACATGAGATTTTTACGCAGATATAATTCTAACGAGACTGCGCATCATCGTACATTCTTTTTTCGAAAACTCTCGACACTCTTTTGAAAATCTTCATTCAATTTGAATTAATTTGTCAGCCTAAGATTAAAATATTGGTTGGGTTCACCTTTTAGCTAGTCAAGCAGTCGTAGGTTGCATGATAAAGAAGTGTTAATTTATTTAAATGTATGCAAATCAGCCGATTTCCTGGCTTCTTTTTCTCCCAATTTCCAGATTTTAAAGAATTTAACTCCAATTTGGCCGGGTCGAATTTTCTGAAAATTTCACATTATGTTTAAATGCTATATAAAAACGAATATTTTGTTTGGCAATAAAGTTCTCACATTTTGTAATTTTGCTAATAATGTTTTAATCGCTTTCTTTGATTGTCAGTCTTTCTACCCATGCCATTTTAGAATCAGGATAGATAACGCAAAATAAAATAGTCTTTTTTCTACATATACTCTCCTTTCAAGTGAAATATTACATTTCAGAAAAAAAGTGTCAAGATTTTGACTTAAATTAATTTTTATCATTAATACCAAAATTGAGGTGTTTTACCCCAGATATACACCCCTCCCATCCTTCGAGTAAATTATTGCTACCATATTAAACGTTAGATTCTCTGTTTTCTGAAAATATATAGAATGGGGGTATCCTTGTCATCTTAAGAGAAATATTCCTTTGAAAAAACTGTGTTGGCAACATGCAGCCCAACCTTAGTGGTCAGTAATTGTGTTCTTAGTCAGAGTATTTCGTACCAGGATACGTTTGCCAGTGGTAAATCCTGGTGATTTAGGGAGGAATTCGGATGAACATAGCCATGGAACTAGCCATGATGTTCTGGATTTCAAACACTTTCATCAACGGCATCTCCCGATGTAAGATCGCTGGTTGACGCTAGCTCTATCGTATGGTCTCATCAATGTCATATTACTCCTCATGTTGCGATTAGGAGTTATTACACGAAGTTTGGTCGATATCGCATCGTATTCGAGCTGTGTCCGTATTTTGGCGAGTTGCGCAGCAACGAGACGGAATGCGGACACACAACGAGAATCACGTGACAGGAACACTTGCAGATCGATGAACAAATTACTGTATAAATAAAGATTATACAGGTAATGACAGATAATAGGTTGCGACTTTAAGCTCAATAGTTTTATTCAACTTGGAGATGATGGAAACCTATAGGAAACATAGCTGAATAGAATTTGATTACCGATATTTTAATTGAAAGTTGATACCGCGAATACTCAATGATATCGCTTTTGATGGGAGACCAACTCTCTCCAGAAATGAACTCAGACTGCATTCCACCGATCAAATCGCCTCTTCGGTTACAGAGACATAATTTCAGCTCCTGGGTGAATGACGCCAAGGCATTCCTGGCGGTTGGAATTCAAAGCTCATGTTTCCAATAGTGCAAAGAGAATCAAATGGAATTTCGAAAAATGGAAAGCTTGCATTTAATCCCTAAAATATCCAACAAAGTCGAACATACTTCTCGATCCATGAAACACGGGTACGTGACTCCATGCTTGTCAGTCGGCTACTGTTTTTGAGATAAAAAACAACAACATGGCAACTGGTCTTACTTAAACATTTCTGATATGATGATGGGAACAACAATCGAGAAGATCATTATTATGTTCTTTGTATCGATTCAGTACACTGATGTGGAAATACCCGTAGCATCTTGAACTTGATGTTTGGTATGCTGTTTGGTTCCCGAACGTCAAAGATTGTTTCTGACTTATACTTGAAAATCGAGTCATCTTTCAAAATTATTCCATCTTCTACCATGATAGCAGTGCTATCGATGAAGTTTGGTCAAAGAGAGAGCATGCTCTATGTTGTTCGTGTCAGTTATCTCATCACCTTAGAAATATTACATGCCACGGTGCTATCGATTAGATTCCGGGACTAGCTTTGGGTCCACGCATACAAACACTGAATTCTCTGCAAAACACTGAGCTCGTAGCTTCATTAAAGTATATATTTTCTGAAAGCCTGGATATTGGCAAATACTATGATCTGTATCTTGTAATAACTATTTACATATGGCTCATGTGACAGTAAATTTGAATCGGACTTCTCAAAAATCATTATTTGTTTCCCTGGATTTGCTTCAATATCGAGGCTTTCAGAAAACATACACTTCGATAGGCTACGGGCTCGATATTTTGCACAGAATCCGTTGTTCTGAAGGGGCCAATGCTTGTCCTGCATCTCTACCTTCTGACCTGAAGTTATCCTTTACCGCCCTCTTTATGTAAATATGACATAGTTATTCCATAATGGGGTAAATGGGTCGAGAGTACATGTAAGCCCTATTGAGACTAGTAGGAGCTCTCCTTGTTCCCATGACGACAGAGAAATTGACAATATGGTTGGACTGAAATCCACCTACTCTACGCAACAGCCGAAAAAGTGAAAACAACCACTTAACAGTAGAAGATTGCCGTTAATATGAAATTGATCAGACTAACATAGGTGACAGGGCTTTTGCGAATCTTTACAATGTGTTTCATCGTATGTGAAAAAAAACCATTTCGTTAATAAATTTCAAATGGTATACATTACGGTGTCACTATAAATTATGTATAGTCATTGATATTACATTATAATTTCATGAAACGTGTTGCATTGTCCCTGTTTAATTTGAAAAATGTTTAATTCAGGTGGGTAAAATATGACCAAATTTTTCCCAATTCCCTCGATTTTACTAACGTTGTAAAAAATTATACAGATCTGTGACCGCTCCTCTGAATCGAATGTAATTTCCTATTTTGAAGGAGAAACATTTTTATCGGTAGAAATAAAAAAAAAGGATCTCTGACGCCAGCCAACCCAGGCCATTGCAGTATTAGCGCCTAACGACATGTTTGCATCCCGTTAAAATTTTAATTTTATTTTAGGCTTCAACTGGCTCCAACCGCCACTGTGACAGCAAACAGGCAAGCGCGGTACATTTTCAAGCACAACATTACGGTACCTTAAACCAGACCGGTACTGCATATTTACATATGCGTTTGTCTAGTATACCGGTAACATCTACTAGGTATACGTGTTTATGGCTTCGAGGAGTGTAATTGTAAATTTATATGCCACTTTTTAGTCTCCTGGGTGACTAAAATAACCTGTCGACCAATGTAAAACGACATTTAGAAATATTATAGTATGGGTTTTATTTCAAGAGAAAAAAATTAGGACCGAATTAGGTCAGATGGTTCGAATACGCCATATGTCGAGCAACACAGCAAAACGAGCAAACAGATCATTGTCATACAAAGTTGCACAGAAGTACAAGATATAAAAAAGGCATATTCGTCATAATAATTTTGCTATAGAGATACCGACAAAATTGGAATCTTCATAACTTGGATGAGTAAACTCGGAGTGAGAAAACAGAAACGTGAAACGAGTGAAGGCAGACCAAAAATATACGAACGAATCGTAAAATACAAAATAAAGTATAACTGCAACCAGCATTTGCGGGGTCCAAGCAGTGTGGCAAAAAAGGATGATATTTAGGCTGTCTGTTAAATTGAATGTACTTTATTACGTTTACTTTAACGACAAACCCCTTTTATATTTGCCCTTGATTTGGCCTGGTAACGGTTGCTAGGTTTAATTCTTCAATTTTTCGCAGCGTCACTGACACGTGATACCTGCACAGTGAATAATTTTCAAAACTCAGTAACGCATTTGAAAATCTTCTACATGTTTTTATATGCTTAGAAATAAATATGTACACAATAACCGTGTACAATCGATGCTGTTGTGCAGTTGAAGTTTAGACTGATTTGATTTAACTTGAATGCCTCTTAGTGTTGGCTTTTCCTGACCAAAATAACACTGGGTCTTTATGTGGAATAGATGTTGAGTATTTGGGTAAAAATATACCATACCGTGGTCAATATACGATTGAAACCAATCTTCTAGTCTTTTATTCGCTGAGATACATGAAAGTAGATCAAATGGCATCTAATGCCATCCCAAAATTTGAAATAAAAATAAATCCTACAATGGTCAAAAAATCAAACCTCAAGCCCTTGTATCTGATGAGGTATGTGAAAGTTTGTCAAAAGTCATTAAAAGTCATCACAAATGTTGAAGGAAAATTTCGTCCCAGACTGGTCAACATCTAATGAATACCAAAACTGCTTACCCTGAAAGTTGCGAAGTTATGTCTAAGAAAGTCTCAGCACAAAGTCATTGAAAAGTGTCACATGTATTAACAGCATCGTAGCTACAGCCAAAACATGTTACAACTATTTTAAACGCTGTAAGTCTTGACAATTGTGTCTGCTATATAAGATGGCAACTGTAACCACTACATGTAAATATTTACTCTTACTTTGTGGTCATGACACTTTCATATTCTATTGTATAGAAGTGTCATGACAACGGTGTTCAACCAGTAAACAAATACGTGTGTATATCGTACAAGATCATGCACGATTTCACAATATTTTATAACGTTATCACAATACATTTGGTGAAAAGTTCATAAATTTTCTTAAGTGCATAGAAAATACCGCTCAGCGTGCATTGTATTCCAAAGACAGGGTCTTACTTTTAGACCAAGTCATTCAAACGACAAGTATGCGAATAATTAAGCTCGCTAAAAGTTGACAATGGGGATTATAAAGAGTATAGCTATAACATCCGGTGGTAATACGCAAGAAATGGCGTGTAACTGGATCACCTCGTGTTGTTTGGTAACTCTTTAACAACCACATGACAACAAGCGCCAATAAAACTCGTGGCCACTTCCCACGAACCCCATTCGGAAGCTGAGCGTAGCAACAACGACCACATCAAGATGAGGTGAGTGTATATACACAGATCATAGCGATCACGTAGACTTTACGCGGTATGGCGACCAATTTCTAACGCATGTGAAGGATAGATTTTAAAGAAAATAGGAAACATTTAAAACTGGTCATCCTTTCCACAGCCTTGCACTTGTGGAGTTATTTTGAGAGCTACCAAGGGAGGGTGTTTAACATCTCCGTGTTGCTGAAATCAATAGTTCATCTCCCCGCCAGAATAATCCGACACATAATCAAATTAAAAGTCGCCTTTGATATCAGCGAATGGTATAGTGCGCAGCGTGGCTTTCTAGTAGAATTATCTTGATAATGGCAAATGTATGGGAATTATAATCTTGATAATTATCTTATCCTACGAAAATTTGATTCAAATTAGCGAAATCGTGATACTCAGCTCTGATCTACCACACCCAAGTAAGTCAACATCGATTATGCGTCGCAGACATTCAGTACATCACGGGGTGAGAGGCGTAATGAACTAACGTTGTGGTTAACTCAGAAACTACATTTTGATATCATGCGAAAACGCCTAGCGACGACAGGGACAGAAGCAACTGGCTTCTGCCAGAGTGATGCGCCCGTTGTCTTTTGAGATGAGCTGAACCGTAATTTGACTCTGCCCCTGCAAAAGGATGATGTGAAAAGTTTGCGGCAAAATTAAAGCGTGTAGTTTAATGTTAAACATTAACGGTAATCGCAGACAATTCAGGTGAATTCCAGCGAATTATCGACATGAATCACCGAATTTTCAAGGCATTAACGTGGATAATATTTCATAAATGCCCTCGTATTCTTGTCGCAGGCTGTGAAAGGCTGGCTCGCAGGTCCATGTCACCGTGAATACCTCGTTTCCATGGGGATCGTAAAATTCGGCTCTCAGATGACGCAAGTGTCGAGCAAATATTTGAAATATCTGCGCGGCTTTCAAAACAACTGTCCTGAGTGCAGCATCACTAAAAGCAAGGTTCTTACATATTTCAAACAAGAGCGAGGTTAGATGAGAAAGTATTCTTGGTTTTCATCTTTCTAGTTCCGTATAAAGAATATCGCAAACTGCCTCAACAGTGAAGTATTTTTACTGCCATTGATCGCAGCGCAAGTTCATATTAGGGTGTGGCTATAACCTGTCTGGTTATTTACTGGATTTCTTTACCGTATTTAATGTCATTTGATCCATCGACAATTTTGAAGTCAGCTGCGGCATAGCGCATGCTGTAAATGGCATTATAAAGCTGAAAAGATACCTGTATGGTAGAATTATCGCCAGAGCTACCCGGAAACACATATAAGTCGCTTCTTTTCAACTGCAATGTTTTGATTTATAGGGATCACTCTCGCCAACAAACTTTCCGATTTTGGTCACGGAACTATGCATGTAATGTCAGACACGTTGAGCAAATAGGCAAGCATCTGCTACCATTGAATGGAAACGCTTATCCGCCATTTTGAAATACAAATATTTGATCAGTGCTAGTGGTTAGTCATTTCGGTACCATTTTATGGTTAATGTTTGTGAAATTATGTACTGTAAATCTGCTCGTCAAATTCAGGGTCTCGAGTAAGAAGTTAAATTTTTCAGTAGCATACACGTAGTCATCGTTGCTGTCGTACTCTTCGATTAATAATAACGGGGCAGTAAAGATCCTGGGTTTTGTTTCATTTTGCTTTTCGATATTATACTGTTACAATGTTTTTAAAATTATATTCAACAATATTGCATTTTATGAAATCATTATCGCTTTCTTATTTACATCGCCATTCTTATATATTCTGCGGCAACAACAAAACAAAGAAACTTATTCAAATCTGTAAGACAGATGGCGATATTGACGTGCAAAGAATGACAACAATCTAATTAATAACAAAGATGCCTGTTATTTGTGACGTTGGTAGCCCCGTTCTACGTTGAAAGAAAATGCAAGAAATTAAAAGCTTGTTGTGTTCTTGTGAGGCAAATAATGTCAATTCTGTAATATCGAATAGAAACCAACGTTACTGAAGATTCACAAATCTGAATGTTTACCACCGACAGCAGTAAAACTGACTTAGTTAAATCGACTTCTCCATCGGATTTCAAATGATGATGATAACAGTTGCCGTTTCGCCATTGATTGTTGACATTATATATTCATGCTCATGTCTCTCCATCCTGGTAAAATATCTGCCGTGATATTTTACGATAAACGTCGACATATGCACGATAAATGTCATCAGTTTTTGAGTGTTCCCAAACTACATTTGCAATAGTAAACAAACAAGATGGCTGCTGTTCTCTGCCTACGATGTGATGTAGCAAAGTAAACATAAAAAATATTCCCATGTTATACTATTTTTGAGTCCCGGTACTTTTCTTGCGGTGTTCAAGATAAGAAGGCCTGAGATTTGTTACATGTGGCGTTGACTTCTGCGAAAACCAGGTCGTATATTTTATGAATGAAGAATGTTTACATAAATATTTTCATGTAATGCGCAAGGCGGAATAAAAGTAAAATATGATGAATAGGTTATTACCAAATATCGCCAATTTCTTGCGTCGTATCAGCTTCCGTGTCATTTTCTGCTGTGACAGACACCCGACTTCGTTGCGCGTCTGAAAGGTGACACCCTGCTGATACGACAAAGGAACAGTAGATATTGGGTAATAACCTCTAAACATTACATCACTACATAACATATCAGATATTGGACCTTGCGTTGATTCTGTCACTTTCAAAAGGCATACTTTTTGTCTGTACAGTACATCATACCATTCCGAGTGAAAAATCGATAATATCTGCTGATTCTTTACAATTTGTAATTATTCTTATTTTATTTCAGAACGTGTTTACTGACAGATATGTCGATTATCATAATTATCATCACATTGGTTTGTGTGAAATGTACACAGACACAAAGTAAGTGCTTGTATTTCTTCTTGATGTGTGTGATATCAATGTACATGTATTATAGAGCCCGTGATGGTTAGTTTAAAGGGAAGCGGTCGTCGGAACTGCACTCAAGGGTCGCTACGGACCCCTACGACTGATGTAAACACTGTATCCATGGTACGTTGGCGATTGATGAAACTGAACATGTTTGTCATTATGTACATAGTAAAAGTTAAATGTTGAAAGTGTGTTGACATGATGTACCTATATATGGTGCATGAAATACATTGTTTGTAAACAAGAAAGTCACACATGCGCAGTTCAGACGACAGCCTCCATCAAATCAGCCTCAGATTTCATAGCAACCAAGCACAGAAAGAGAAACTTGACAGACATTTCTGTATGATTTAACTAACAAATACTTTTTATGATATCGTTTATGAATGTGATTATTCATGCGCAACTCTTTTTATAGCGATTGCATTTGCTGTGTTGGTCTAAGGTACGTTACCAACAAAATCAGATCTACGGCCCCGTGAACGTACCTAGATGGCATACGTTCTATCAGCGACGTTACAAAGACTTCTAAATTCGTACAAGAGACACTGTGAATTTCAGTCACACGAAATCATCGGATTGAATATTTCAAGATGATTTCAAAAGCAAGGTTTAAAACTTAAGCATATACTAGGAAAGTTCTCTTTAGATACGTGTATTATTCCTTCTTTTGTGTATGCAACTATCCTCAACAAAATCTCCCGACTGCTCTGCATTAGATTTACCAAAGGAAAGGTGGAGGTAATGGATCGGACCATTAATGCCAGTTCTATCGTTGCGTGTATGTTTTCACGTAGATGCTTAGTTAATTTTTACATGATGTTTTAGAAGACTGGATTTTGATCTGAATAAGTAAAGTTTCGCGTTCTGTGCAGGGTGTTTAATGATCCACAGTGGAGTAATAGAAGTCAGGATTATATCGCACGATATTTACGACATGACGAAATTTTTCAGTTTTAAATTTAATCGAAATGTTTTTTGAAACTGATATGTTGTCAGATTGTGTCTGAACCACTTGATTTTAATCTGACATATTTACTCAAACAGTAACCAAGGCAACAAACAGGGCGATGTGAATCTGGTTGAGGATATTTAGACTCATGTTCAGCGTCTCGTAAAGTTTTAACTCATTCGTCGGTGTAATATCATTGGCATCGACGAATTACCTCAAAAAGACATAAGCTACAACCTACACAGCCACTGTACATTGTTACACTCTGAACATGCACAATTGATTCTGTAGATGAAAAGAATTGTACGTAGCCACGTAATACCCGAGGAAAGACTTGCTTTGAAAGACAATAAAATATTTCCTTCGCGCGTTCTGTACAAGACGCAGATTAATAATATGCTTTATATCTCAATGTAACCTTGCTTCAGAAAAATCTTCAAATCGGTTTACTGAGCATCGTATATTATGTTATGCTTTGTTGGAACAAATTCTATGATATGAATTTATAAATTTTGGTAGACAAGAATTAATTTTGCCATAATAATGAACATTTCAGAGTTTACTAACTTTGTTACATTTTTCTTACTTTCATAAATCTGTTTGCTGTTAGATACAACTGAAGAGTCGGTGACCTCAACGGCAGGTAAGTTTCGATTTTTGTTACGCAGGTTTACAACAGAAGATATAATCAAATATGAAACTCAAAGGTTTAAACTTAAATTCAACGTCCGTGATACCTCAGCAACGAGCAAAACGACAAACGCACATCTTTAAAAGTCTTTTCTTAAGTCAGGATACTCACGTCATGTGCAACATTAAGTTGATAACTGCCAATACACAGCGACGCGGTAGCATGTTGTGGTTTGAGGGATTCTGGGGTCACACCGGGCATGACCCCGGAATATCCCTCCGTTACACAATACCCGCTACTACAACGCTGCGTTGCTACATGTCTTCCTACATACCTTGTAATGCCTTATAAACTTGTATTAGAGACATTAGAATTTCTGTTACAGTAAAAACACCTATAAGAAAGTTCAATATACTTTCAAAACAAGGCTTGAAAACTTTAAAGTTCATGGAAGGATTTGTATTTTTCATTCTGTTTTATATACAACGATCATTGGCCAATCCCAAAGCTACTCTCAGTAAATTCGTCAAAGAATAGGTGAAAATAATGTGTTGGATCATTATTCCATATATATGTCTACGAGTAGATGTTTAACTATTATACGCTGTTTTTAGAAAACAGGATTTGATTTGAACAAGTAAAGTTTCGCGTCTGTGCAGGGTGTTTAACGGGACACAATGGAATAATAGAAGTCAGGATTAAATCGCACGATATTCACGACATGACAAAATTTTCAGTTTTAAATTAAATTGAAATTTTTCTTGAAATTGACATGTTGTCAGATCGTTTCTGACATGTTGTCAGATCGTTTGTTGACCATTTCTTTTTAAACTGACATATTTACTAAGACTGTAACCAAGACAACATAAGCAGGTCGACTTGAATCTGATTGAGAATATTTAGATTCATGGTGTGTAGCCATGTAATACCCAATGGATGCCTTACTCTGAAAGAAAATAGAATATCAACAGTATTCTGTCGATATAATGCATTGTCTCTAAATACTAATCTTGTTTAAAAATTTCATCAAATTGGTGATACTGAGCACCGCACATGAATTTTCCAATACATTATTCTTCATTAGAACAGAAACAAAGTACATATAGCTAACATGATATATGCTCATAAATTTTGGCAGAAGAACTTCACTCTGCCGTCAACTTGTAAACAATTTAATAGTTTACAAACGTTGTTTATTTCGTCTTTTATGTCTTTAGCTCAAACACCATCGACGACAGAGTTAACGACAAGTAAGATTAGATTTTCATTAAAGCATTGCGTGGGTTTGCAACATGTAGATGTCGTTTAAAAATCAAATTCTCAAAGGAAAGCAATGTTTGTTTGTTTGTTTCAACAGAGGTGAAAGAAAATAGTTGAGAAAAGATTCATGGTGCGCAGCCATGTAATACCCAAGAAATGCCTTACTCTGTCGATATAATGCATTGTCTCTAAATGTTAATCTAGTTTTAAAAATTCATCAAATTGGTGATACTGAGCACCTCACATGAATTTTCCAATACATTATTCTTCATTAGAACAGAAACAAAGTACATATAGCTAACATGATATATACTCATAAATCTTGGCAGAAGAACTTCATTCTGCCGTCACCTTGTAAACCATTACATAGTTTATAATTGTTGTTTATTTCGTCTTTTTATGTCTTTAGCTCAAACAACATCGACGACAGAGTTAACGACAAGTAAGATTAGTTTTGCATTAAAGCATTGCGTGGGTTTGCAACATGTAAATGTGGTTTAAAAATCAAATTCTCAAAGGAAATCAATATTTGTTTGTTTGTTTGTTTCACTAGAGGTGGAAGTAAATAACTGAGAAAAGACTCATAGTGCGCAGCCATGTAATACCCAAGAAATGCCTTAATCTGTCGATATAATGCATTGTCTCTAAATGTTAATCTAGTTTTCTACAGCTACCAAACTGATAGAATGAAATAATTCAACATTACTTAAACGAGAAGAAACATACCTAACAGTATAGTACACACCTATTACCTGGTCATGAGTGCTCAAGCACCTGTTTATTACCCCGAGAGGCCGTGCAGTTACCAGAAACAAATCGCTATTCCCCGAGGCCGTAGGCCGATGGGTATAGCTATGATTGTATGAAATTGACATGTTGTCAGATTATGTCTAGACCATTTCTTTTTAAACTGACATATTTACTCAGGCTGTAACCAAGACAACATAAACAGGTCGACGTAAATCTGATTGAGAATATTTAGACTCATGGTGTGTAGCCATGTAATACCCAAAAAATGCCTTACTCTGAAAGAAAATAATATCAACAGTATTTCTGACTATATAATGCATTGTCTCTAAATGTTAATCTTGTTTACAAATTTCATCAAATTAGTGATAATGAGCATCGCCCATGAATTTTCCCATACATTATTCTTTATCAGAACAGAAACAAAGTACATATAGCTTACATGATATATACTCATAAATCATTGCCGAAGAACTTGATTCTGCCGTCAACTTGTACCCATTACACAGTTTATAAATGTTGTTTATTTCGTCTTTGTATGTCTTTAGCTCAAACACCATCGACGACAGAGCTAACGACAAGTAAGATTAGATTTTCATCGAAGCATTGCGTGGGTTTGCAACAGCAGATATGGTTTGAAAATCAAATTCTCAACGGAAAGCAATATTTGTTTGTTTTTTTCACTAGGGGTTGAAGTAAATAACTGAGAAAAGACTCATGGTGCGCAGCCATGTAATACCCAAGAAATGCCTTAATCTGTCGATATAATGCATTGTCTCTAAATGTTAATCTAGTTTTAAAAATTCATCAAATTGGTGATACTGAGCACCTCACATGAATTTTCCAATACATTATTCTTCATTAGAACAGAAACAAAGTACATATAGCTAACATGATATATACTCATAAATCTTGGCAGAAGAACTTCATTCTGCCGTCACCTTGTAAACCATTACATAGTTTATAATTGTTGTTAATTTCGTCTTTTTATGTCTTTAGCTCAAACAACATCGACGACAGAGTTAACGACAAGTAAGATTAGATTTTCATTAAAGCATTGCGTGGGTTTGCAACATGTAGATGTGGTTTGAAAATCAAATTTCTCAATGGAAAGCAATATTTGTTTGTTTGTTTGTTTCACTAGAGGTGGAAGTAAATAACTGAGAAAAGTGTCGAACAAAAACTCCCATTCTGTCTTTCCTTTGACCTGGATACCCACGTCATTTGAAATACAAATTTGATAACAGTCAATACAAAGCGTTACACAAGCGTGTTGTGGTTTGAGGTAGAGACTTTCCAGGTTTAGGCCCTGTTACTATCGCGGACATTACATCAAATAAATCCAGCCCAGTAACGGCTGCGTATGAATAGCTATCCAACTGATAGAATGAAATGTCCCAAGATAACTTAAACGAGAAGAAACATGCCTACGAGTAAGGAACTTTGCATAACACTTGATGTTTTACTTTTAATTTAGCAAAAAAAATGGTGTTTGTGAATTACGCTTGTCTCTTTACCAGCAGTAACAACGCCTGAGGATACAACTGCCAGACCAACAAGTCAAATAGTCACGACAAAAAGGGAAACTACGTCAGATACTGAGGCATCAACAGCAAAAGGTACGTCTTTCTACTCAAAGTATGCTCAAAAACATTTAAGATGAGGTGGGAAATTTCCTCACTCCTTTCAAAAATCGATCGTACGTGTTGCTATGACAAAGTTGAAAAATTTCTGCCGATCATTTGTACCCTGATCAGCTGCAGTCTTTGATGCTTGTAAAATATACAAGGTTTTCTAGCTGATACCATTTTAACTACCAACGGGTTTTTGGCAAAGACTTAAATTCTTTTAAGCTAGAAATTGCGTTACACAAACATTCAAAGGTATGCATGGAAAACATCATAAATATATGCATTTTCTACTGTGCTGTTTATAATGTTATAATATTGACATAGACCCTCGTGGGTCTATGGTTATTACTTCGCCTAAAGTTTTAATCATTAATCTAGAAGCGATCATTCTTGTAGTATAATATACGATGGGTTTTAAAATTGGCAAGCCTCATCGCTTCATGTTCCATGCATCTTAAGGGTTCTTTATCAATGTATGAAATCGTAAAAACTTCTTTTCCAATCTTGGACTTGTACAATTTAAGGTATACTAATTAACATCTTCTTATCAATTCAAATATTGAAAAGTTTGGAAAGGTTAGGAAAAAAAATCATCACAAAGTCTTACAACTTTGTGAGAAGCAATGTACACTAGCTTTCTCTGAATCATAATAAGCACTCGGTACTTATGATGCCCCTGATGTAGTAGGCCAACTTTAAAAGAGATCTTTCTGTTTCATGTTATTATCGGTATTATAATTATTGACCATTACAAATAGATAAACTTTGCGGTATTAACTTAGTGGGGACCATTGAATGTAATCTTTCAAACATGTCCGGCGAGTTTTTCACTCTCACGGTTGCATGGAAGTACGTCTATTATACAAAATAGGTGTGTATAGATCGGCATCGTGTCTGTGCATAACATCGTCTGGTCCTCCAGCTTCGCCAGGAACTGTAATTAAAGTTTTGTCAGTTTAGTTAGCTTCGGCATGTGCTAATTTCCTACGTTACAGAGACAACTAATCTACCATCAGCAAGTATCACTAACCTCCAAACAAGTCCAGGATCAAACACGCAAGGCGGAGGTAGTGAGTATTTCTCACCGAGATTTCAGTTTTTGTAGGAGTCTCTTGACCATACACTAACTGATAAGTCTATGACCGGATACGGTATGATTTTGCTCAACTTATGAGGTGAACATACATTAATTATGATGATACACTTTGGCGTACCTGTGATATCGCAGCAGCGGTACTTGTGGCGTGTATCGAACGCGCTCGAGTCAAGGGTCACCGCCACAGTGGCGCTGCGAGCCAACCCATAAGCTTCTCTTGCGGTTTAATTACTACGACACCGATCAGTGTCGCTGATTTAGCTCGCAAAATAACGTAATTTATTAGCCGTTGAATAAATAAACTTGTATAATCTTTATCATTGACTATCTAAAAATCATTCTCTACGCCTGCTAACTACCTTGACGATAGGAAAACGTATTTTCAACCATTTTCCCGTGAGCTGTCAATGGTTCAAGTTCTGTGATGTTTGCCCGCTCGCGCGTACAACGCACTGAATACGATGGAGGTCATAAGTTTAAATTCGAGCAGGAACCATCGAGCTCACCGAAAAACGGTCGAAAATACATGTTGTCACAGTCGGGGTCGTTAGCAGGAGTACGAGATGAGTCGCAGATAGTCAGTGATACAGTAGGTACAATTTGATTTATTCCAAGCTTTATCTATTTTATTGTTTTGCGAGCTAAATCAGCGACACCGGTCGGTGTCGTAGTAAACTACCAAAAACGCCTATGGGTTGGCTTGAAGCAGCACTGTACCGGTGCCCCTTGACCCGAGCGCGTTCGATACACGCCACAAGTACCGCTGCGATATCACAGCTAACTTTGGCGTTACAGTGATCCCTACATGACCGTAGATCCTGGTAAATCATGATCATAGACAGTAGAAGTGACGCTGTCTATGGATCAACACCTCTGGATTTCAAATCAGAGTTATTAGCAAGCATGGTTGTAGTCAATGAGCTCTTTACTAAATTACCATTCTCGCTTACTCTTTAACGTTGCTCGCAACAAAATGCGTAATTTAGAACATTCTAATCGACAAATATAAGGATGCACGGGTCACGCAGAGGTCAAGGATATTGTCTGTTATCGAAAAATTCCTAGGAACCTTTTAAAAACAAATTGCATCATCAAAATTCAAATAGTAAAGCTAATGCACTTTGTTTTACCTACAGCGACTGTTGGAAGTACAGCAGCTGGGGCTACTGGAGCAACACAGTCCACATTAGGCAGGTCACCCCCAGTGAGCTCTCCTGCTGAGCCCGACAATTCAACTACCATTTCGCCCAACACCACCGGTAATTTATTCTATCTTAACATTGTATACTCAAAAAGCGAGACACACAGTGATAAACTGGCACTACACAGCCATTCCTCTTACTATGAACATGTTGCCATGTTACCATAGTTTGCCTACAATGTACATAGCAATTTCGAGGTTAAAATATACCTTACACAGTGAGGCACTAAATCACCATTTTTATGTTGCTACGCACCGAAATAGTGTAGCAGTCAGTTTTAATAGGTGAATGCTATTTTCAGTGGGTATTCGATAGCGATTAATGACTGATTTGGAACCTTATTCCGGAGATTAGATGTCCAACCGTGCAGCGCAGGGCCGTCAAAGGGGAATTTCATCAGTTTGCTTTTCGTACGTTCAACTGTATTTTGCTGTAGCCTGTGGCGATTTAGTGAGCTTGGAGTACATTTGAGTCGTTGAAAAGGTCCTGTATATTTTGAAAATTTCAGAATGTTACGATGAGTGCAAACTGAAATACTGTTTTCAGCCGAATATTTACCGACATTTGCATACACTTGAATAGCCTAGAATTCAGAAATTATTCAAAATGTCGTTAAAGCAATCCGACCGTAGCTAAAACTGCAGTTAAGATAGTATGCGCCTCGAAAGTGAAAGACTTCAAATTTTGCTCAAACTTTCCTTAGGTAATCTTTTAACTATCTCTTTCAAAATCAAGAATAAAAATCGGGGGTCACCGTGCAAATTTTGGCACCAGAGAAACAAATAACCCAAGATTTACCGATTTTTAGAATTCAAAATGGCCGCCATCCCTGTGTTAACTCTATGGAGAAAAATAAATTTTCGAATTTTGAAAAAATAAGACAGTGAAAAGTTTTCTTACACCAAGAGCTTTAAAATGATACCCCACAAGTGGTAGATCAGAAAAGAATTGTAAAAGTTTGAGGTCCGAATATCTGTCCCGGAGGCGCGTTTTACCTTAATCGCCAGTTAGAGGCGACTGGATTATTTTAAACTCTTGTATACATGATGTATCACATAAAAGCTAAGTTATTCAGGAGATCAATATCTTTCAAATCCACAGAGTCGACAGGAAGCTCTGCACGAAGAGTAACCTGCACCGGCCTCGTTCTGGCTATGACAGTAATGTCTGTGCCTTTCATCGCAAAGCTGCATCCATGAGTGGTTCACAGATAGTTATCAGCGAGGTAAGTCACATGAACTAGCTTGAGCGATGAATGATCAGTGATTTCTTGTAAAAGTAAATGTTAAATCAGTTCTGCTATCGCGTCTACATTTATGTATAGTAGTGCTTAGCATAGATCTGTTCTGCCTCAGAACGTGTACGTATGTTCATGATTCATACAACGCGTGTCTTGATAATATATGTACCAACAATCATGTTAGAGTTGGAAACCAACCAAGGGAGCTATAAAATACAACCTTTTGGCGGGATTTTATAACATTTACGTTTCATGAAGCATTACAAAAACCTAAAGCATGGGTGTCGACGTCCGACTCCGAGTGTCGTAACGTTGTGCGTTGTTTATATCGAACTGAATAATTGTAAACGGACTATACGTTGTTATACTGAAAGTTTAGGCGCGATTTCAACAATACACATCATACTCATGTTTTCAATTGAATACGCAGAATATCATGATCCTATATGGAAGAACACCTTCCATTTATACTTAAAGAATTGGAAACACCGACACAAAGTTGTCAAAAGTTAGATGGATGCTTCTGTGCCTTAAACTTGAATGTGTTTTTTTTTTTCAATCGTCAGGTTACAACAGAAAACCGGCACTTGATTGGTCAGCGTTCTGACTCAGGAAAGACGGTTCATATGCTGTGACGTCGCACATGTAGATTTAGCAAGGACATTTTGAGCTTTGATGAGTTTTTCATTTGCAAGAAAATCAATGTGATTTTTCGCTTTCAAATATGTTGATCATTTTAATTCCTGAGAGTATAAGTGACAAGGTTCGATCAAAAAGATTTTTCTGCACATGTCTGACATTACGGAATTAATATACCAGCTTGTAAAATTCAGCTTATTATATGTTTTGAAAATCGCCACTATTTCATATTACCCAGAGCTTATTGTCCACATGCAATTGTACATCTATAATAACGATCAAGTAATACTCGTCGTATTCTCCTCTAACATTGTATTCGCTACGCCTTCTTGTTGACAGAGTCGTAGACATCAGATCATCGACATAGACATCGGATCTGGCGTGGATATACCTTTCCGCCTCTATGAATTTTTTGGTCTGGTAAAGCTTTGGCCCATGATAGGCTATGCTCGATCAAATTGAACGGTTACCAGACAAACCCCCTCGGGCATTCCGGACTGCCCACTGCTATGACATATTTACAATACAGAAACCACGGTCACAAGAGACATTTCTGTATTAAAGTAGAAATAAATTATTTTGATAATGAATAAATTTTTGACCTTATAGATTGTGGGGAGGGAGATTTGAGAGGGATAACGAAATCGAGAAATTTGATAGGCGAGATAAATGTTTATCGATTATTATGCATGTGTACATATATATATATTTCTTATGACGTAACAGATGGAATAAAGGTTTATTAGATATTACACCTGTTGTACAACTATTTGTAGTTTTTAGTGTGATTCGCACATAGACTCGGAATGAAACTGTTGCTGTAACGAAATTATTATATTATGCAGAGGCTAAGAGGCAGTTAAACTGCAAACATGTATTAGCTGCTAGCCATTTTATGGTAAGAGTGATTAATGTACCATCGACTAATCTTTTGGAATTGCAAACAAGAGCATATGGGAGTCATCATGGCAACCTGTTTCTTTGCTTCAATAAATTACTGACACGCAAGCCTCTGACGTCACCATGCATAAATAAATGATAAATCCGTTCTCTCGTGTGTGAAAGACATCCCATTGCGTCGTTCAAAAATAAATGTTTCAAAATTTGACAAGACTGAGATTAACAAAACTGTTTTTGAGAGATTTGATAATATTCCGCCGTATTTTGAATCATCACATCACTTTATTGTGTTGTCTAAGGATTGTTACTGTTTGGCCCCTACCGTGAATGATATCCAATATACTGCCTTTGTACAGCGCCAGTTTGTGAAGTTTGGACGATAAGAATACTTTGTAATTTTCTATGGCACAATGTATGAGGCTATTCTTGAGAGTCCACTTTGTTAATGTGAGCAAATTGGCTTCGATCAAAGTTCTATAACCCTGTAATGTGAAGTACAAGGTTCACAGTTTATTAGGACCTGTGGGATATACGTTTACAGCCACCGATGGGGGCGCAACAAACGAAGGAGATGAGCCAGAAACAACTTGTGAAGGCGTGCTTGTTAGAAGAAATCATGTAACGACTCATCGTTAACTGTCTATATATCAAGTTAATTTCACGTTTATTTTAACATTTGGAACTAAATTGTTTAGTTTTATATAAACAGCACATGTAGTACCCTCTCAGTATCGGTGAATGCATAATTTTGACAGAACGCCACAAAGATATCGCTCGTCGGCCATTCTATTCTAAAAATGAAAGGTGGTCATAAGGCAGCTCTGCGTATGGTAAACTTTTAATGTCTGATATAACATCTAAACCTATTATCATCAATCCCTTTAATTTAAACGTTAACTTGTGAAAAGTTGCAAATATTTTGCTTTGCGGTTACCAAGCGTAGTTACTGTAAAAAAGATGCAAAACAGAAAGCACTTCATTTTTGACAACTAAAGTTTATGGGTTACTTCAATTTTTGACAACTAAAGTTTATTTAACGATTAATCATCCTTCAAAGATTTCAAATCTACAAAACAACTGTTCAAACTTTTACAACTACCTTAGTCTTTCAATTGTAAAATAATGCAGGGCTTAAATAAGTATATATTATTTGTGGTCCGTCGTGCGACTGTTCATTATCCAGTGGGACCCAATCACCTCCTGTACAAGAAACTTCAGATGCATACCGAATTTAGAGTTGTCTCATCTGATGTATCATCACAAAGGTGGATACACTAATATCGTAAATAGAAGTGACGTCATGGATTACGTAGCTTGAAATTGACAGTAAAGAGAAAATCTGACAAAGGTGATATAAGGTGCCGGAGTTAGGCTATGTGATGCTCTGACATACTTCTCTCTCTCTCTCTCTCTCTCTCTCTCTCTCTCTCTCTCTGTATATATATATATATATATATATATATATATATATATATATATATATATATATATATGTACTATGCACAAAGTTAAAACGAGCATTCAGTCTTGAAGTTGTGTAATATACATATACTTATTGAAGGGCACAGAGGAATTTACACTTACAAGAAAGAGGCGCGTTCAATTAATTGCAAATTGTCTGCAAAATTATTAGTGTTTCCCTTGGCCATTTCCTGCAATCTATGCAACACCCATCAAAAGAAAGGCGACAATCGAACAGGGCAATGATTTCATATTCTAGAAGCCAACTTACACATTGAGAGACTACAGACGCTGATTATGACTTGAACAATAGAAAATTGCCAACAACTTTATATAATTCTAATTCACCACACCGCTACTACACACGGACGGTTATCCCAAAATTCAAGAACACTACAAACAGTAACGATTACATTTCTTTCATTAAAGTGAACAATGCAATGCTGCATATGACTGATTTCAATTTGAAATGCCAAGAACAGTTTGTTTTCAGACGTCTGGAAGCCTGTTTCTATATTATTGCAAAGGTTTTCTGTAAAATCAGTCTTTACCGTGTCTTTATGTACAAATTAATAGTATTCCTTTACCATTGACGTGAACACGAAACAAAGTGTGTTGAAAACCTTTGCACTCCTACAAAGCATCTTGCGAATATATTATGTCAATTTGACCTGAACTTGACAACGTATTTGTAACATTGTTTCTGTATTGTAGAGAGAGTAAGGAGGTCACTTTTACGACTAGTACTGCTGGTAACCTGGCTAGCACCGTTCCCATACCATTTCACACCAAAACCACTTCGCACCAAAACAACCTCGTACCAAAACCTCTTCGCCCCAAAAGTCACATCGCCCCAAACCATTTCGCCCCTAAAACAACAATTCGCCTCAAACTTATCGCCAACCGGTAAAGTTAAGCTTATAACCGACCACTGCCCTCGAAGTTTTATCACCTTTCTATCATCCCAGGTCTGAAATCTTGAAAGTGTACACATTTCGAGAAAATGACATCGTGCAATTCCGCGCACGGCACCTGAGTTGTAGCATTTAGTAGTTTGCGTTTTTTCTTTTTACTAATATACCGTTTATGGTTTCATGCAAGAATAAATGGTTCGTGGTAGCCAAAATGTCGAGACACATTAATGCTCCCAACGTTATGTCAGCATACATCGTGGTATCGTTGTTTTAGGACGAGTTGGTAGTATTATGATGGTATTATACTGGGGCGAAGTGGTTTTAGTACGAGGTGGTACTTGGGGCAAAGTGGCGTTGGACGAAGTAGTACTTGGGACGAGGTGGTTTTGGTACGAACTGGTTTTGGGGCGAAGTGTCTGGACCCCGATAGTACACGCAAAACAGCATCTAGATAACTCTCGTACACCACCCGACCATATTCGTCAGTTTGCAAAAGAGGACGACCACTGTCGCCATTCCAGTATGTCTTATTTTCCGGTATTGTGACCAGATGATGCGACAGATCTTGGGGAGAAACAGAATAAAAAAGCGGTGAAAAGGCCCACAATCTCTATTTAAATGAAATATTAAATCAAATGTATCAAATCAAATTGTGACATTGTAACATACGGCAAGGCAATAAAACAAATTGGCATAACTTCCAAATGCTAATTAGCTAGGCGGTCTGCGATACCAACGGCAGCAACAATCATTGCAATGGAAGTGAAGGTAAAATATGAGCTAAGCGGTTTCCTGAGAATTAATCCTGTGAGAAGAAAAACACTCGATATGAGGTCATGAAGTATAAACATAAGAAAGGCAGGCGATTTTCCTTAAATTTATAAAAATCATTAAAAAAATTTATTAAGTCAAGTTATTGATCCAGAGTTTAAATCGTTGTCAAAGCGTCTATAGGTAAACCTGAAAGTCTCATTATATGTAAAAGTGATAAGGGCGTCTTCCTCTCTGTGATGCCTATACAACTTCATTCTTTTTTTTATCCATGCCCCTACACATAGGTATTTGTATATTTCCAATTGTTTATTTACTGCTAAATGGCATTAACTTGTCCAAACACCTTTGGTAATTAAGTGCATATTGCAAAAATATTGCATACAGCACAGTACAGAGGTAAGGTCACGTGTCTATTTTACTTAATGCTAAGAGTCACTATGAATTAGCAAAGCTGATACTTCAAAGGCCAGTACAATCGGAAACCTAGCGGTATTATCGTATAATTGATGCGGTGTCTCATCACAGTCACCGACCAACATCTTCTGTATGCATACCACATGCGTTTAATACTATTTCACTTTAGGTGCAGAAATTGTGGCGGTGATATGATGAAAAGGAAAATAAATAAATCACTAAAACCTGATCTTGATGCAATATTGTTATATAGGTGTAGATTTTCTCTACTTCGGGTGAGTGTTGTCTGCTGTTGATTGGTAGACTGTCTGAGCCCTACACTTTCAATATGTTGAATATATTTCCAGAATTACCGGATGCTAGTCGTTTGTGCATGTATTTCTAATCAATCATAATTGGTTCAGCTGTCACATTCCTATTGGACTACTCTGACAGTCTGGTGGGGTTTTAATTATATTAATGTTTCCTACCTAGAGCTCTGCCCACTGATCGGTCCGAGCAAACGATGCCTTGCATCTGAATGAAGCACTTTACAATTAGTTGGGACAGTATGACGGATGCGGGTACACGCAGCTGCTGCAGAAACTATAAGCTTAATAATGAAATGAATTTCCAGGGTAGATATTTAAAAAAAACATATGCATTCGGTGCGACAGACATATTTTTACAATTACAGACCAGTCCATGATTTACTTAAGTTCAATCCCCGTGTTCGCCTTCAGTTGCTAGATACAACGTTGTACAAGTCCCTATTGCATGTATAAATAGAATAGGTAAAATACAATACAATAGGTACAATAAAATAAAAAATAAAATACAATAGGTAAAATAAAGGTAAAATACGCCACGGGGGTCGTTTTGATAAATACTCAAATGTTTTGCAATACTTTGCTGGTACGCAGTTGTTTGTAAGCTTGTGAACTAAATGCAGAATTCATTGTCTTGTTTCTGTGAAAATGGAAATTTCATCTATCCCAATCGTGTTAACACGGAACACATTGACCACTTTGAATTCAACGGATCTGCGAATTTAGGCAATTTACCTCCAAAACTTCAAAAACTTCGCATGCTGATCCCTGATTTTTACATTTAATTACGACGGGGCATGGTTTAATATTTCCTTAGGAAATGTTGAGCGACAGTTGAAATTCTATCATTCAAGGCATGTGTTAAGAAAAGTCGTTTTCGGCGGTATATATTTTTCGCTATCGTGACAGAATGTAGTATCGAAAGTCGTGAGCAAATGAAATATCTTAGATTAAACTGACAGTTAAGTGCGGCTTCGCTGCGCAGTATGAACTGCGCACAAACGTTTGCAGTGTGATCATCTAGAGTGTGTACATCTGATATGATAGAGATCACGCGGGACTTGCTAAAAGCGCATGGTTCTTACGCAGCTTTTTTAGTTTTTACGTGAGTTTCCTACCATTGCCCTATACCGATGATCCCTCAACAGTCTAACTGAGGTAGCACAAAGGCTAGCTAACGTGTAGCGGAAGCTTCAAGTCAGGGCAGGCCACACAAGCACAGTAGCCAACGAGGGACTTTGAGAAAGGCTAAGAACACACAGTGAAGTTCTACCTTTTTCTAATCTCTATCTGTAAGCGGGTCAGCCGCTATACTTTGTTGTCAGACTTACGTCCTCTCAAACTGATAGCCATAAGAGGCTAAATTGTCAAATTATGCCAAAATTGACAACCAAAAAACAGTAACGTTCTCTATTGATCGGCGGTGCTGTCGACAATCGACCTCTTGACGCGTTTATTCATGAAATAAGTGACCTCGTATAAATGCATTTATTATGTGAATTTCTGTTGATCACATGCAATAACTACAGATGTAATTGCATTAAAACGGTTCACAATAATAGTAAACGTTTGCTACGATGAAAGATAAGGAAATAGTGAAACCTGAAAAAGTATACCGATCGTGTTACATGTGATTCACAATTATGAACCCCTGTTCTATGTCCGGGCATTGCACTGAGATGATCGGTCACAACATGTGTTGTCTGATTCGCTAGCATGAATGGATTAGACTGAAACTCAACAATTTGCTGTAATTTTTGCGCAATTCAAATAAATCAACTAGGATATACATATTTTTCCGCTTTATGACAAAGAGTGATTGAAAGTCGACGTTGTCACCACGTGCCGAGCTATTTTTAACATTACGGGTTTTATTCAAACATGTCGAATATAATGCCTCTCTAAGCTTGTACAGCTTGTAGTACGCCAATAATTCATGCGGTTTAGTGTTTAGTTGTGATTTCTCACCCGATTGGCTTTGAGCCCAAATAGCTGAATTGCCAATCTGTTGAAAATTCCAGTCACTGTCGATAAAAATTTAGAGGTTGGTTTGTTTGTCCTTGTGGGTTGTTTTGTTTTGGATTTGGTTTCTGCTTCTGTCTGCAACATAACAGTCAGACAGACACATCAACGGGAAAACTGACCAATCAGGACACGGCAAGAGACTCTGATGTTACATTACTCTGAAGTAAAAAATGTTCGTACCCGTCTCAAGAAGCATTAATGACTGAAATATAATACATAACAAAACCGTTATCTCACAGTGGCAATGACTTTTCCCGACGTCGAGTATACAGATGTACAGCTTCTTGCATGTGTTGGCTCGAGCAGTGTGTTGAACTTTACTTGAACTTTCATCGCTTAATCAGTTCATGTTGCATACTATAGCTGCTGATCGGCCCAAAATGGAGAATACTGTTGCGATTTATCTTCAATAAAATTTTTGAATACTAAACTAAAAGTGTGTCCATCTGATCGATTGTAACCCGAAAGATTGAAGACACTGGTCACGATATTAGCTGTCAAACAAAGGAGTCCATCTGAAAATTAAATACGGATCTTTAATTTCCTTGTGCGAGAAGTGATTATATCCAAAATATGTTTCCCTCTGGAGCCGTTCACATGTCTCAGCGATTTCAAATGGAAACTCATCTAGGTCCCTATCGATATTTCAATTTATTTATTTATTTATTTATTTATTTATTTATTTATTTATTTATTTATTTATTTATTTATTTATTTATTTATTTATTTTCGAATTCAAGTGATGGAGAGGATCCAATCCAATTCATGAAGTAAACTAGACTCTTTTTTCGACAAAGGGACACGATACTGACATGTCTCTTCTCGCAATGCGATTTCAGTTGACAAGCGGATTGATGTGAGTGCCTCCAAGAACGCGCAGTAAAATGAGCATAACTCTTTAATAGAATCTTCAACTAATCTTTTAATGTTCACATACATACCAAGAGTATATTCTACGTTCAGGTATTTATTGCAGAGGCAGGAAAATATTACGTTTGGCATATTTGTGTATATAAAATTGCAATATGGTAGCGATAACAGACTTATACTAATTTTTCCATCTACCGTGTTTTGAGAATAACTTTGAGATTTTGTACTTTTACCATAACCTACGAAATTATCAAGTTTGAGACAAAAGAAAAACATTACGTTTACGTGGAGGTGGTTTAGCCTTATTTAATTCACAATGGAAATTGTGAACATGCATGATACTTATTCGCCATTCAGATTTTCTTTTGATCTTCAAACCCTGTTAAAATCGCATTTTCGGAAGTTCAAATCACAATTTCGTAATATGATTAAAGCACATGGAAAATTTCATTCGGGGAAGTTAATGCGGAGGGAGTTTGAAGTCCAAAGTCATGACCTTCATTCCTTATTCGATATTCTTGTGTCTTTTACATCTTTGGTTGTTTTTTTTTCGAAATATTAAATATCCACGCCCCGTAGACGGTAACATGTAGCTGTATTCCCAGGAGAGAAAGGTTATTTTGTCAGCTCCTAGCATCGTTTACTGTATCTGATATGACGTCTCAACTTATCATTTTCATTTAAGTCCTTACTTTTAAAGGTTAATTTAAAAGAGAGTTGCAAATAAGTTTGAGTTCTGGTTGCAAAGCAAGGTGCTCTTAAGAAAGACTCAAAAGATAGAGACCACACTTCAATTTTGGACAACTAACGTTTATTCAACGATTCATATATTCTTCAAAGATTTTACATTTAGAATATAATCTGTTGAATGTTGAATTTTTACCCTAGTCTTTCAATTGTATAAAATGCCAGTCAATAAGTACTGATCACTTGCAGTCTGTCATGTGACTGTTAATTATCCAATAGGATCCAAGTATCTCGTGTACACCTAAAACTTCAGATACAGAGTCATTGAATTCAGAGTTTTCTCATCTGATGTATCATCACAAAGTGAAAACACTGATATTATGAGTAGAAGTGTCGTCATGGATAATCTACTTTAAAATTAGCTTGCTATGACTTAAACAGGAAAAACAGATCTGACTATACGGCGACATAGGGTGCAAGAGTTTGGCTATCTGATGCTATTAAACAAAACTCTAGCATATGCACTATGTATAGTGTTTAAACGGGCATTCTGTCTTGTAGTTTTGTGTACAGTAATTGGAGGGCACAGAGGAATTTACAATAACATGTGAGATCTGTAATTTCCTACAAAATTATCATCGTTTTCCGTGGCCGCTGTCTGCAATAGGGCAACATCTATCAAAAGCTTGGCTCAAGTTAAAACAGTACAATGACTGCATATTCTAGAAGCCACATTTAACACTTTGAAAGGCTACAGACTCTGATTATCATTTAAACTGTAGCAAAGTGCCAACAACTTCTATTATTCACAGCTACTATTGAATTAAGCTACACAGGGATGGCCACAAAAATTATCCCAAAAATTATTTCTTTCATTAAAGTGAAGAAACAGTTAATGCTGCAATTTTTCTCATAATATACCTGTTAACGACAGTTGTGGGTTTTCTCAAGTTTTTGTGCAAACCTCATGACTGATCGCAATTTTGAAATGCCAAGGAGCAGTGTAGCCAGTTTCAAGGTTATTGCAAAGGTTTTCTGTCAGATCAGTGTCTGGACCATGTCTTTACTTACAAGTTACCACTGAGGTGAGCCCGAAACAAAATCTACAAAGCATCTTGCGAATATATTATTGTCAATGTGACTTGAACATGACGACTTTTGTAACATTAGTTCTCCATTCTCGTCAGAATAGCAAAGTCAGTAATACGACTGGTACGGCTTGTAACCTGGTAATCTAAGGAAGTCGGTACTTGCATATCTGTTTGGCAGAATTCAGTTAATAATTCAGTTAATAAGGTGATAATACAAGCAGAACACCATCTAGTTCAACTCTGGTACCCTATACGGCCATTATCGTCGTATTGAAAAAAGTAAGAGACTACTGTCGCTTTCCATCCACATCCAATACGTCTGATTTTTGGATGATGTGACCAGATAACGCGACAGATCTTAAAGAGAAAGGAATAAACAAAGTAGTGCGATAACTCATAATCTCTGTACCAAACATTGCACATTAGATATGTCTCATGCGGTGTAGTATTCATATTGTCGTATAACATTCAAATTGAAAGTCTTGGAGGAGGGATAATGTGTAAGCTTCAATCACGTGCGTACGATATTTATCAAAATACACTGAGCGTTGAATGAAGGAACATTTGGAGACAAATGTTGGCACGTAGAACACAGCACAGACGTGGGTCTCGTTCCAGGTATAGTAAAGAGACACGCACATATATAGAATTATATACATGTTATGGAGAATGCTGTTTGATATCTTCAACGTACGATACTTTGTTCCGCTTTGTGTATATTAAATCAAATTATGACACTGCAATATACGGACATTAATAAAAAATGCATGCATGCATACCTTATCTTCCAATTCTAATTGGCTAGGAGTTCTGCAATACCCAAGGTAGCAACTATCGTAGCAATGAACGTGAAGATTGAGAATGAGCTGAGCAGGACTCCTGTATTTTCTGTGAGTAGGAAAAATATATTTGAAGGTCACGAAATACAATTATAAGAGATACGGCTGATTTTATCTGAATTCATAAATATCATGTAACAAATTTTATATGTAAAGTTACATACATCCGAATCTTAATCTTTGTCAAAGCGTCTGAACGTTAACATGAAAATTATTATTTCACATTAAAACATTAAAAGTATTGCGGCTAGAAGGTCATTCATTTCTGATCCATTATAGTATACATTTTAATTTGCCAATTTTTAATTATTGTTTCTGTTAATAGCATGAACTTATCCTGACACCATGCTATCCTTGGGTAATAAATATCAATTATGGAAAACTCACCAGGAGCTTCTGTCGCGTTTGTGCCACCATCACCTGGAAGATACGACTTTATGAGTTTATGTCGTTAAAGTTGACATTGTGGCAAAACTTTATCTTTTTTTAAATAAGCAAATAAGCTTAACTAGTCCATAAAGTCGAGTTTTCATTAAACAACGAGATTTAAAATTTGTCATTTTGTCATTGTTCTCACCGTCCATAAATTAACAAGCTATTTGCCCAAACAATCGTTGGGAACTGAATTGATAGCAGTAATATGGCAGAAGACGGGTCAGCGTCACCCCATAAATATTAATAGTAATGTCGATGCCATTTTTAATATGTAACTAGACAAACACTTAGCAAATGTATTTAAGATGTTTTGAACCTCAGCCAGTGAATTAAGCTGTGTATATTAACTTACCAGGTTTTAATTCTCATACAAAAATACGCATTTTTGTCTGTTGGCCAGATGTAAGGGTTAAAGAAGAAACCTTGTTTTCTGTAGAGGTTGGAGCTAAGTTTACAGACAGAACATTAAGGCACAATTGTAAGTGTAGCAAACACCATGTGTGGATGTTTATGTAAACTTCACCCCCGACAGCTGGTGAAGTCGAATTTTTGAGCTATCTCATAGAAACACGAATGGAACTAATTTGAGAAAATTGGATCTATATGTGTTTTCAAGTTTCTCAAAAGTGTTGGGTGCCCTATAGCTGATTGTTGCAATATTACAAAGTACTCATAAAAACAAGTGCATTGCTTCAAGAGAAAAGCAGAGAGTTTACATTAGCAGATTAAGCCGACATTAGTTCTTTATCCAATTATCCCAAATTAGTTACAATCGTGTTTAGAATACCGGCTACTGGCTAGCGTATAATGGTGACCATACCTAGACACGGTAGAAACAGCGTTAAACCAATGAGACATACCAAAGTAACAACTATCAATAATTGCCTGAAAAATAACAGGAAAAAATATCATGTAATTCTTTCATCGGATATTAATTAGTTATAGAAGTATCGATGCCTTAGTTCACCCACAAGGATGGTCCTAAAATATGCATACATTCGGAAGCTGGCAATATCTAAGATGAAGTATTTTGGATAAATATTGCATTCGATTGTGTGTTGGCAAAGCCCTTTGTTCACATAAAGCATCGATATAACAATTGAGACTTCGAACCACTGTACACAAACATCGGAATCTTAGTGGCTCAAAGTTTGTGTGGTGTCGCATAGTCAGATCCGTTGTATGCATACCTTGCGTTATTTAAAGGGAAAAAGTCATTTTTTACCTTTGTGTAATATCAAGAAAACATGAAATACTTGCATAAAGTCACTCAGTGTAAAAGATGACGACGGCACATTACCCCTTCGCAAAAAGATGATTTCGTTTGTGATAGCCAGACAAATGGATTTCTCCCTTTCCTGGATCTGAGAAATGGACATTGCTACAATATAAGGGAAAGCTACCACCCTTATCTATAATGAAAAGCGCCGCAATTAGGATTTCAGTACAAAAACCTGCATAAGTTCCAAACGTTTGTAACAGTTAATGTTTAGCCATGCATAGTGAGAATAGCGCACAGATATTCATATTTTGGTACAGACCGTAAAATGGTTCAATGGAGGTTTAAACTTGTCTGGCTGCAATACAAACAGAGTCGGGGTTGTAAACAGTTGACTGTCCGGTATTTCACTGTGTTTCGAGAAGTCAAACAACACAAACTACTTTTCGTATCAAACAAAATTCATGAGAACAAAACATAAAAAGGGCGCTATGTCCCTTTTAATACTGATTCACTTTAGGTGCAAAATTTGTAGCAGTGACATGACGTGTTAAAGAAAAATTGTTTACATACCTGGCCATGATGCAATATTGTTCGATGTAGCGTTTCTCTACTTCGGGTGAGTGTTGTCTGCTGTTGGCTGGAGACTGTCTGGGCCTCAGACTTTCAATATGTTCAATATATTTCCATAATTACCGGATGCTAGCCGTTGGTGCATGCTTTTCTGATCAATCATAATAGGTTTAGCTGTCACATTCCCATTGGACTAATCCGACAGTTTGTAATCATATTAATGCTTCCTACAGAGAGATGTGCCCGCTGATTGGTCGGATCAAATGATGACTTACATCTGAGAGAAGCAATTTATAATTTGTTTCAACAGTACATGCAGCTGGTACACGCAGCTGCTACAGAAACTATTATTATGAATAAGTATATTTTCAAACAGCATATGTATTCGGTGTGGTAGACATATTTTCATGATTACATACTAATCCTTGATTTATTTCAATCATTATTATCGCCTTCAGTTGTAGGTTACCACGTTGTAAAAGTCCCTATTACATGTGTTAGTTTAAGGTAAGAGGTGTGGTCTCTCCTCTTCAGGTTTAAAGGTAAAATACACAACGGGGACAATTTTATTATAAAATATCCAATTCTTTTGCAATATTTTGCTGGTATGCTGGTTGTGTGTACGCATTTTGATGTATGTTGAGTAAATGAAGAAATCATTGTCTTGTTTTTGTGAAAATGGAAATTTTATTTTTCGCCATTGTGTTAACATGGAACATATCGACCAGCTTTGAACTCAACAAATCGGTGAATTAAGATAGGTTGCTTCCTAAATTCAAAAACTTCACATGGTGACCCCTGATTTACATTTTCAATTATAACAATGCATTGTCAAAGGTGTCCTTGGGAAAAGTCAAGCAAAAGTTGAAACTTGCCTCTCCGACGCATATGCCGTCGTTTTTCCGCGGTAGATACTGATGGGGTGATTGACATGTCATGAGCAAAGGAAATAATATTATCTTCTGAAAACAAACATAAGCTTCATGGTTGGGCATAGGGGCAGTTGAAGTCCGTTCCCAGGGGCGGGGGCGGGGGTAGGGGTGTCTCGGTCACAGCAAAGTTTTCTTTGTGCCATTCTTAGTTTTATCTTAATACGGTTGACTATGATATGTATTGCCAATAAAGATTTATGCTACCAATCTTTTAGTGTCTTGGTGTTATGTAAGCACTGGTTTCGCAAAGATTTCTCTTCTCAGTCTTCTCCTACACTGTGTCATGTATTTGTCCTTTAAAAATATTATGCGAAGTTTTATCACCTGTGTTGCATCTATTATTTGATGCGTGCGATTGCATAATTCGCCAAAGCAAGTGAGGGTAAGTTACTAGTCTCTGGACGCTGTCACCAGATAATCACTGGATTAACTTTGACAAAGTCAACAACGAACGCACCAAAGGTATAACCTGTTATACTCTTGACGCGGATCGGCTGGTGTTTTGTTGCCCGAATGTGTCCTCTAAAGGTGACAGCAAAAGTGGCTAAATAGTCGAATTATGCAAAATTTCACCCAAAAAAATCGAAAACAGTGACGTTCTCTTCTGATCTTTGGTGCTGTCGACAATCGACCTATAAACGTGTTAATTCAGGAAATATATGCACTCCTATAAATGCCTCGTAATTTATGTAATTGTCAAACAGAAATTATATGAATTGTTGTTGATCATATGCTGTAACTATGGCAACAGTGTAATTTGAGATAATGTGGACGTATTGCACGACAAATAACAGCAAGACGATAAGCCTATAGGTTTGGTTTTACTAAGACAAAATTCAGAGAGATGATTTTATGACGCCTTGACAATACTACTTCACACAATATTTTTTACGAAAACTTTTAAGCGTGGCGCAATATCAAAGATGACAATTATTTCTCTCTACAATACCGGTATATCATATCAAGGTTGAATACATTCAAAAGGGGCAGTACTTTAGGATACTCGCACAAAAGTTGCAAATGTTGTACTAAGTGGGACAGTTTAGCAAAGAAAAGGAAGAACACACATAATTGTCAGGTTGACATTTGCTACGATGAAAGACAAGGAATAGTGAAATCTTTGAACCCGTTTTACATGTATCTATTATCACGATAAAAACATCACACCGATCGTGTTAAATATCATTCACCATTCTGTACCATTGTCCTACGCCAAAATGTTAGTCTCGCAGCTAACACTGGTTTGATCAGTCACAACATGTGCTGTCTGAATTTGTCATAACTGGATTGTACAGAAACTCGATTGCGCAATTCAAATAAATCAACTAGGAATAAAGCGACACATTTCCCACTAACAAAGAATGATTGATACTCGACTCTGTCACCACATGCCGAGCTTTTTTTAATGTGCGAGATTAGTCCAAACATGTCACAGATAAGGCTTGTCTGAGCTTGTAAGGGACTGGACAGAAATTACAGGGGGTAGGGACGGTGGTTTTTCGGGGGTTGGTGGCCATTTTGTGCGCATTTTTGAAAGGTTATGAAATTTCACGCATGCCTTTGGGGGAGGGTCATCATTTTTGCGCAATTATCGCAACTGTAGGAAGGCAAGATGTAGCCGATGTAGTGTTTCAAACAAAAATATCAAATCATAATACATTGGAATATATTGAGTAAACTATTAACAATTTTCTCCTATATAATAAGCTATATCTTTACATTATATATATTTGATAATTTATGTACTCATACTTTGCTTGAAGTGGGTGGTCAAAAGTACATGTGTGTACATGAAATTTGATTTTTGCGGGGATTCCATCAAAAAATGTTGATTCACTATATATAAGAGTCTATCGGCAACTATGAACGATTTTTTCCGATACAAAACTTAGTATCTGTGCATTTATAGACGTTTTATAATTCATTTTTAAGTACTTGATTAGACTGGGGTAGTAACAAGTGCGTATGTGTGCAAGAAATTTGATTTTGGAATTTGAACGAAATGTTGATTCCCTTTACATGTGGGTCTACGAGGAAACCATGAATAATTTTTCTCCAATACAAAACTAAATCTGTGCTTTTTATAAATGTGTGACAAATGATATAAATTTACGCGATGAGGAGAGGGTGTTTGAAAGAGCAAATGTGAACAATATGATATTGGAATTTCACCAAAATATATTAAATCACTTCTCATGATAGTCCAAGGGTAGCTATTAAATATTTTCCAACTACCTAACTTGCTATATATATTAACTTATATGTATATGTTGTTAAAGGGCCATTATTAATGTTTAGGTTGTAATAAATTTCTTGACAAATACTAATTGGGCGTTCAATGTACAGGTGCAAGCCAAACTATAAATGAAGGTAAACATTACAGCTTTCGTGCATTCAATAGACAATAGTAGTTGACAACATTATTTTATTGTGATTTGTTATCTCATTTTCATTTACTTACTTGAAACCTCGCATAAACGTGATAATTTGTGAAGGTTACAAAGTATTCTTTGAAAGTTCAAAGGTCAAATTAGAAAGTATATGTCAATTAAGATATTATTGATACAGACTGTGACACGCAGGGGGAGGGTCACTGTTTTTTTGCGTATAAAAATTGGGGAGGATCACTCTTTTTCTTGCAAACACTTTTGAAGGGTCACTACTTTCGAGCAGCATTTTGAAAAACACTGGCCCTCTCCCCTGTGTAAATTCTGCCAAGTCCCTAATATTTAATTACATGGGGGTATATTTCTTTATATTAATAGCCTGTAATAAGCAAATAATCCATGCAGCCGAGTGTTTCGTTACAGCTTATATGTTGGCGTGAGCAATGTCGTTAACTTAGAACTTTCATCACTTAATAAGCTCATGTTACGTACTAAAATAACTGTCAACCGGCCAAAAATGCGAACTAAAAGTGTGCCCATCAGAGTAATTGTAACCAGAGAAATTTAAGACATTGGTTACAATAAGAGCTATCAAACGAAGGAAACCCTTAAAATCAAAAACGGATTTTTACTTTCCGTATGCAACACTATATTGAAGTGGTAATATTCCAACTTGATTTTACCTGCCAACACAGTCCATGTGTCTCGGCGAGTTCATAGGGAAACTCATCTCATTCCTTTTTTGGATATTTGAAGCAATGATTTATTTTTTATTATTATTTATTTATTTATTTTTATTTATTTATTTATTTATTTATTTATTTATTTATTTATTTATTTATTTATTTATTTATTTCCTTATTTATTTATTTCCTTTTATTTATTTCCTTATTTATTTCCTTATTTATACACCAATGTATTTCGAGCAAAATAGCTATACACACATTGCATCATGTAAGGCAAACATGTGAGACAGAAGTAATTGAAAAAATTAATTGTTGGTGTCAATGAAGTGAGTTTAACAATACAACATAACCTTATAAAAACAACGGCAATAATGATGTACTGGATATGAGATTAGATTCATTGAACATCCGACATTATTGCCGACAGACGTTTCCCTTTTCGTGAGATGCCCTTAGATAAGGCTAAGAAAAATAAAACGTTTGTTTCTTATCCTAGACATATTTCAAAAATGATGCGGTGACGCGGATTTTGACTCTCAATTATTGTTCTTCAATCAACGAGGACGCGGAAAAAAACGTGAAAACAACATTGCACGCACGCAGAGATAAATGCACAGCAGCGTTGCTTTACTATTTTTGTATAGCAACAGTTCTGCGGTTTGACTTTTAGTGCAGCATTGCTCATTTTTGACAGCGTAATATAACAGTGACATATGTGTACAGTTATGAATGGAATGTTATAGTGTCAATTATTATGTTTAAGGTTCTGTTTTATACAGCACTGTGTTATGCACTATCGTCGCGTATTTTTGCGAGTTTTATTTACTTTATTTCCTCGTGAGCAGAAAAAAGGTTGACGCGGTGGGTCTGAAGTGACGCGCGCGAGGATGAGAAACAAACTTTTTATTTTTCTTGGCCTAAGAAGGGGTATGTTCTATTGATAGTGGGCGTGGTTATTCATCAGGTGACGAAGAGGGTTAAATAACTTACAACGTATTAGATCCTGCCAATTTCATAACATAAACTTGAGTCTTCCTTACAACCTAAGTTTGTCGACAAAGAGAAACGACATGACATATCTCTTCTTCATTCCATTTCAGCCGTCAAGCGAACTGATATGAGGAACGCCTCTATATCCAAAAAGTGCAATGATATCAGTATAAGTACTCAATAGAATCTTCAATAAAATCTTCAACTGTGAACACAAGAAGTCCATTGAAAGCAAAGAACTCCCAAGGTCAAGGTCATAAACTTCAAATATTAACAACATGAAACATATTATGTAAATCTTTGGAACAATAACATAATTTTCGGAATTTTGTGTGTGTTTTACCACAGCGTAGCGATAACAAACCTAATTGCGATTCTGTACTTTTCCAATCCCCTACGAAATAATTCGGTTTGAGAAAGAGGGCGCTTTGGGCCCCTCGGATAAGTTAAAGATGTATACGACAAAAGAAAATCGTTGTGTTTACATGTAGGCGGATCGTGCGCAATGGTAAATTCACACCAGATCTTTTGCCACGCCCACGCAATGTAACTTATGCAAATGCGTGATACTCAATCACCATTCAGATTTCGTTTTTAACTTTAAACACCTGTTAAAATTCATCTTTTCGGACATTCAAATCATAATTTCGTTTTATGATTTATGTATATGGAAACTGTCATTAAGGGAGGTTAACACTGAGGGAGTCGAGGGACAACGCAAATGACCTTCATTCGTTGATTTGATATTCATGTGTTTTATTACCCACGGTTCTTTACACGCTTTAGGTAATTTTCCCCCAAATATTCAACACTAGTGCCCAATGAAGCAGCACCTGTTGAGAGAAAGGATATTTCAAGAAGTATTCTTAGGGGTTTCAATTACGAATGACTGAGCAGAACTGTTCTAGAAAATGTATAACCATTTTTGTCGTTAATGGTGAGCACATTAACTTTAACCCAAGATCGATATCTAATCTCTCCTAGTACGGAGTAAAGGTTTGACAATTATTAAAATCCACTTTTACAGATGACTACCAATGTGGGCACAAAACAAAAACGAAGAGGGTGAATCGTAATTGATCTGTGCAGGCGTGTTTGTCCGAAGAGAAGTATGATAATTACGTTTGCTATAAATCGTCATAATTTTCATAAAAATCGTAATATCCATATCACACCAGATGACCCATCGGCTACCGTAAATACAACAAGCTTGCTATATCATTTTACGTGGATATGGTTCAAAGGAATTTAGGTGTTGACCTTAACATTAATTCTTCATAGTTAACATAAATTTTTGCAGTGTTACTCAAGCTTGGCACCGATGAATGCATCGGATTGAACATTACAGAGAAAGTACTCGTCCTCATTGTGTTGTAGGATGGCGATTACAAATTAATCTGAGGTAGTAACAAGGTTGCTCTGTCTGAAATAACGTCCCAACTTTTTTTCATCCAATCCTTACGTTTAAAGGTGCATTGAAAAGAGAATTGCCAATAAGTTTTTGGTTTTGGTTGCCAAGCAGGGTTGCTGTAAAAAAGACTCAAAACAGAAACCAGATTTCAATTTTGAACAACTTACGTTTATTCAACGTTTCATATCCTTCGAAGAGTTTACATCTAGGATATAATCTGTTGATTTTTGCAACTACCTAAGTTTTTCAATTGTATAAAATGCCAGTCAATAAGTACTAATTATTTGTAGTCCATCGTGCGACTATTTATTATCCAATAGGATCCAAGTATCTCGTGTACACCTAAAACTTCAGATACAGAGTCATTGAATTTAGAGTTTTCTCATCTGATGTATCATCACAAAGTGAATACACTGATATCATAAGTAGAAGTGTCGTCACGGATTACCTACTTTAAAATTGGCATGCTATGACTTAAACAGGAAAAGCAGATCTGATACGGCGATATAGGGTACCAGAGTTTGGCTGTCTGATCCTACAAGACAAAGCTCTACTGTGCTACGTATAGTGCTAAAACGGGCATTCTGTCTTATAATTTTGTGCACAGTAGATGTAGGAACATTTACAATTACAAGAAAGAGACGCGCTTAATTAACTGCAATTTCCTGCAAAATTACCGTTTTCCGCGGCCGTTTTCTACAATTAGGCAACATCTATCAAAAGCTGGGCGAAAATTTAACAGTGCAATGACTGAATATTCCTGCAAAGAATCTTTGAAAGACTGCAGACTCTCATTATCATTATCACTGGAGGAAATTGCAAATAACATTTATTATTCATCATTTCTATTGAATCAAGCTTTACACGGACGGTTGAAAGACTCTTATCTCCAGATCATTAATAAGGAAATAATACAGACAAAGTAAACGATTACATTTTTTCAATTAAAAAGAGCAAAGAGTCAATGCTGCAAAGCAGTCATGCGTTGCCAATTTCTATAATATCCCAGTTAATGGTATTGTAGGCTTTTTTAAGTTATGGCGCAAACCTGACTGATAGAAATTTTGAAATTCCAAGGATCAGTTTTGTTTTTAAACGTCTGGAAGCCTCTTTCCAGGTTATTGTAAAGGTTTTCTGTCAGATCAGAGTCTGCACCGTGCCTTTACGTAGAAGTTGATACTATTCCATTTACCACTGACGTGAACCCCAAACAACGTCTGCTAAAAACCTTTGCACTCCTGCAAAGAATCTTGCAAATATATTATTGTCAATGTGACTTGAACATGACACCTTTTTTAACATCAGTTCTCGATTCTCGTAAGAGTAACGAAGTCAGTGATACAGTGATACGACTGGTACCGCTGGTAGCCTGGTCATCTAAGGAGGTCGGTATTGCAAAAAACAATAGCGGAATGTCAGTTAGATGATACTATACGCAGAACGCCATCTAGCTCAACCTTGGTACCCTATACGGCCATTATCGTCATAGTGATAAAGATAGACCTCTGCCGCCTTCGATCCATATTCCAATATGTCTGATTTTCGGATGATGTGGTCAGATAACGCGGCAGATCTTAAAGAGATAAGATAAAAAGTGGTGCAATAACTCATCATCTCTGTACCAAACAATGCATAGATACGTCTCATGCAGCGCAGTATTAGTATAACAGTATGATATTCAAACATGGATCACATGCAATCTTGAATCTCATGCGCACGATATTCAGTATAACATATACAGCGTAACCAGGCAAGCTCGATTTGGCTGTATTTTTGAAACGATAGATCTGGTCTTCTCACAGACTAGCACATTTGGAGAATAATGTTGACACGTATGACAAAGCAGTATACCTTGGATCTCGCTCTAGAGTATATAGAATAAAGTCAAACGCACACATACAAAAATATATACATATAGGGGAGAATGTAGTTTGATATCTTAAAGGCCCAACAGCTGTACCTTTTAGCATATTTTTGTGATTTTTCTTCCAAACTAAAACAAGTTCGTGGGAATGTACCCATTGAGGGCTGTTTATAAAAGTATAATAAACTGTCCACAGGGACTGCATGTGCAATTTTGAGCAAGATAAATAATAAAGGTTTGCCCAAACATTAAATGGCGCCCTCATGCAAATAAAGCAAAGACACTGTACGTCGTGCATAAATGCATTGGAATCTTCACAGAAACAACAGAGTAGTCCAATATAATGCATAGTGCTGAATGTTTTCACTTGCACATCATATGCTTTGTTTTCTTTGTAATATTAGGAGTTTTTAAAAATGGCGGGGAAATAAAAATAATGGTTAGAATTTAAATTTACTTGTCAAATTTTCCAGTAGTAAAAGACTATATCCTTTAAATTTGTAGAATTTAAAGAAAACCAGAGAAAATAGAAAGCATTTTTCAGGTCAACAAATTTCCAGAGATACAAACACAGGGGCTTTAAACATGCGACACTTTGTTCCTTTTTTAATCCAGTGGTCGCTTTGCGTATATTTAATTATAACATTGTAATATATGGACAGTTAATAAAAGATGCTAGCATGCATACCTTATCTTCCAAATCTAATTGGCTAGGAATTCTGCAATGCCCAAGGTAGCAACAATCATTGCGATGAACATGAAGGTAGAGAATGAGCCGAGCGGAACTCCTGTATTTTCTGCGCATAAAAATAATTTAAGGTAAAGTAATACAATCATAAGGAATACGGGTGATTTTTCTGAATTCATAAATATTGCAAAAGTGGTGTTTGTTAGTCATACATCGGAATCTTAATCGTTGTTTAAGAGCGTGAACCTAGTAAACATTAAAAGTGGTATTGGCGTCTTTCTATCATCCTAACAGCATACTACACTTAGCTAATGAGATGCCAATCATAGAAAACTCACCGGTAGGCCCAATTACCGTCGAGTTTGTGCCATCATCACCTGGAAGATACGACGTTGTGAGTTGATTTCGTTAAAGTTGCCACAATTTGAAAAGTAATTTGGTTTTTTTTAAATAAGCGGGTCAGCTTAACTACGCGATAAAGTCGAGCTTACATCAATGGAGATGACAACCGGAGATTTCGAACTTGTCATTTTTCTCACCGTCTATAAGTTTAAACATGCTATTTGCCTAAAGAATCATGGCAAAGTGAATTGACAGACGTAATATGACAGAAGACAGGTCAGCATCACTTTAGTTTTCAGCAAGCATAAATATTGATATTAATGTCCATGTTATCTAAAATATTTAACTGGAAAAACACTAAGAACACATTTTCAACGTCAACCAGTGAATTAAACTGTTTAAGTTACTTGGCTTTCATTTTTACACAAATAGACGCCTTATCTCTGTTAGTCAAATATAAGGGTTAAAAACGAAACTGTGTTTTTAAAGTTTGAAGATAAGTTTACAGAATTAAGAGGAAAGTGTAAGTGTTGCAAACACCATGTATGGATGTTTAAGTAAACTTTACCCTCGGCAGCTGGTGGAGGTCAATTTTTCTCGAGCTACCTCATAGAACAGCGGCCTGCATCAATAGAGTGTGTAAGGGTGACTATACCTTGACATAAACACGGTGAGAACAGCGTTAAACCAATGAAACACACCAAAGTAACAGCTATTAAATGTTGCCTGAAAAATGACAGGAAAATATTATGGAATGCTGAAATCAGACATTAGTTTGTTATAGAATATCTGTGCTTTAGTACGGCCAAGACGATGGCCCAAAAAATAAAACATACATTCGGAAGCTGGCAAATATATATGATGAAGATTACTACTGCTTATTGTGCAAATATTGCATTAAGCCCAGGACAGAGGTACTAGGTAAGTGTCTATTTCACTTACGATTGTGTGTTGGCAAAGCCCTTTGTTCACAGAAAGCATCATTCTGGAACCGATGTAACAACTGTACACAAACACCGGAATCTTAGTGGTTCAAAGTTATAGTATGGTTTTTTGTAATGTCGCACAGCCAGATCTGTTGTATTCACACTTTGCGTTATTTAAATGGACAAAGTCATTATTTTAGCTTTATGTGATACCAAGAAACCGTGAAATACTTGTATAGATTCACTCAGTGTGGCGACGGCACATAACTGCTGCAGTGTTAAAAATTATCCCTTTGTTGAATGCAAACAGATCTGAGAAACTGACATTGCTACAATATAAAGAAAAGTTGCAATCCCTATCTATATGAAAAGCGCCGCCGATTTAATTTCAATACAAAAACCTGCATAAGGTCCAAACGTTTGTAACAGTGTATGTTCAGCCATGCATAGTGAGAATAGTGCACAGATCTTCATATTTTGGTACAGACCGTAAAATAGTTCAACGGATGTTTAATCTTGTCTGGCTGCAATACAAACAGGGTCGGGATTGTAAACAGTTGACTGTCCAGTATTTCAGAATGTTTCAAGGAGTCAACAAACAAAAATTGCTTTTCATATCGAACAAAATTCATGAAAAAAAAAACATTGAAGAGGGCGACTTTGTCTCTTAAATACTTTTGCACTGTAGGTGCAAAAATTGTTGTAGTGACATGACGTGCGAAAAAGAAAAATATGTTTACATACCTGACCATGATGCAATATTGTGCTATGTAGCGTTTCTCTACTTCGGGGGAGTGTTGTCTGCTGTTGACTGGAGACTGTCTAAGCCTCAGACTTTTAATGTGTTCAATATATTTCCATAATAACCGGATGCTAGTTGTTGGTGCATGCTTTTCTAATCAATCATAATTAGTTTAGCTGTCACATTCCCATTGGACTATTCTGACAGTCTGACGGTTTTAATCATATTTAATGTTTCCTACGGAGAGATCTATCCGCTGATTGGTCAGATCAAATGATGGCTTGCATCTGAGAGAAGCAATCTATAATTTGATGGGGCAGTACATGCAGCGGGTACATGAGCAGTTACAGAAACTGTAATCATGAATATATTTCCTGGTTGGACATTTTTTAATAATCCATTCTATGCGATAGACAACCTTTCATAATTACATACATACTTATACTTCATTTATTCATTCCAATCATCATTATCGCCTTGATTTGCAGGATACCACGCTGTAAAGTCCCCATAATATATTTAAAGACCATTGTTAGTTTAAAGGGACAAAGTCGGCCATTTTTCATGAATTTTGTTTGATACGAGATACTACTTATATTGTTTGACATGTTGAAAGATACTGAATGAATGGGTGATTATGCATATATTCGACCCCGGTTTTAGACACGATACATGAAACCATCGCGAAAATGAATTAATGGTCATGACCATTAATTCATTTTCGCGATGGTTTCATTTAATTTGTCTAAAACCGGGGTCGAATATATGCATGGTCACTCATTTATTCAGTATCTTTCAACATGTCAAACAATATAAGTAGTATCTCGTATCAAACAAAATTCATGAAAAATGGCCGACTTTGTCCCTTTAAACGTAAGAGGTATAGTCTCTCATCTTCAAGTTTACTAAATGTAAACTAAATGTAAACTTAATATTTCTCTCAAAGCCTATGGTTCTTACGCAGCTTTTGGGGTTCCAGGTGAGCTTCTTACCATTCTTTATACTGATGAGCCCTCAACGATCAAACTGAGATAGCACAAAGGCTATCGTGAAGCAAAAGCTTCAAACAAGGGCAGGAGAAGTCCAGGCAAGCAGGGTAGCCAACGAGGGACTTTAAGAGAGTTTGAAATGACACAGAAGTTCTACCTTTATCTGTTCACTGCCTACAAGCGGTTAGCTGGTGTATTTTGCCGCCCGACTTCTGTCTTCTCAAAGCGATAGCCAAAGTGGCTAAATTGTCAAATAAAGCAAAGTTTCACCAAAAAACCAATGAAAACAGTGACGTTCTCTTCTGATCTGTGGTACAGTCGACAATCGACCTCTACACGTTTTAATTCAGGAAATAATTGTGCTCCTATAAATGCCTCGTAATTTATGTAATTATCAAACAATGCAAA